>NC_061122.1:182055427-182077088 GCF_002878395.1 Capsicum annuum | reverse complement strand
GCAGTAGCTGGTGCTACAGAAGTAAAATGAGGGTTATTTGTAACAGATGAATTTGATGGGTGTATGGTGAAAGTACCAGCAACGCCAAACATAAATGGGCCGAATCCTGGTAGGTAAAATGGATCACTAGTTTAAGTTGGGTTGGAATTTAGATCATTTGAAGTCGAAAGTCCAAGAATTGAAGAAGGAGGGGCTTGTCCATTTAACCAAGCTTGGTACATCTCCGCCATCTGTTGTTTCAATGACTATTTCTTTCATTGATGCTACTTCCTGTGAGATCAACTTATTTTGCTCTTCTTCACTGTCAGACCCTATACCTTCTCTATGGGTCATTTTTCTTTTACCCTTGTATCTGGTATTGTACAGATATGATGTCATTTTAAACCACAAACCAACCACCAATTACTTTATCTTTCTGTATCAAGTAGCAAACAAGTGTTATATATTCAACACATTATAATGCCGCATTGTCATGCTTCTATATGCATTTTCCAACCTATCATGAAAGGCTTTGTGTTTCATCCCAGCTTTTCTAGGCATACTTTTTCAAAAGTTATGATTAAAGCCTTTGGAGGGTTGCCTACGTATCATGCCAGGACATGAATCAGATCTTGCGTAGTTCAGGAGAAATTTAACAAAATGATTGTTTTGTCTTCTTTTTTTATTAAAGAGAATTAATAAAGTAAATGAAGTAAAATATATGTAATATATATAGAAATAAACAGTCAACTTCATTACATTCCATAATATAAATACAATAAAATAACTGACCCAACTCCTAAAATAAAACCTACTAACTGACACCTGAAAATTAAAAGACATAAAATCTAAACAAGAAGTTTTAAAACTGAAAATGAAAAACTACGACAAAGAAAACAACTATCCATTCAAGGAGACTCCGGCTTGATATGTCCTCCCAAACCCAAGTATATGTCCTCCAATGAAGAAGTGAGATGTTGTGTGAAAGCTAGTACTTGTGCCAAAAAGTATTCACGATCCAACTGCTGATAATCCAAACACATTCTGGCAATATCCTGTGCTACACGGTGGACCTTCCCTCGAAGGAAACTGAAGGCCTGATCCCATTCATGGGCCTGTTGATATCGGAAATCAACCATCTCTTTTGCACATTATTCATGAGCAGAAGCAACCTCCAACTGTTCTCGCAATATTCCTCTTTCACGGATCCACTGAGATCTCTTTTGATCAAATTCTTCTTGCATGTTCTTTTCAACTTCTTGCAGTTGTTGTCGGCAAGATGTGGCAAGTTCTACAACGTGTGACCCCCTAGTGGTAGCTAGTTTGATTGATCCCCGAAGTGCAACCTCAATATCTGCTGATTTAGCTTTCTCTTCAGCAAATTCCCTTTGTTGTTCATCTATTTTTGCCCTGGCATGCTCTAATTCTGCCCTCAAATCTTGGTTAGCCTCATGATGTTCTCGCAAGGCTCTCTCAATCCCTATCCTGATTACAGCTTCCTGATCTATAGGTCCCCTAACTGATCTTTTTGGTCTGACTGGCGGACTCGACTGTTCTTCAAACCATTCACGGTAATCTGGGTGTACTTCTTTTTTTTCACACTCTATGACCATTGTTTCAATCCTCATGATACGGCAACCCTCCCAAATCTGCTTGGCCAATTTCTCCAAAAGTGGAATCTCTGGTCTGACCTCAAATAGAAACTCGATCATATTTTTCGTAATGGGAATTATTTGATGTCTTCCTAGCTGACGTAAAACTCTTAATGGAACATATGGTTGGACACCCCTAATACCCATTAATAATAAGAACGGCCAAATAAAAGAACTATGTATGACTTGCCTCCAAGGGAAGCAAGGGAGATTCCAAGTGATTTTATCTACTGTCAGAGAACAAAAAAGCTTATCCTAATCTCTAACTCCTTCTGGGCATTTATATTTCTCTAACCTCTCTTTGTAATCTTTGATGTGATTGAATCTTTCAGGATTATATGTTGACATTGTAGGTCATTATTAGAGATGCTCCATAATCCACATCTGTAACAAGATATTAAATCCCTCGAAAAAACTCTTCCCTTCCTGACAAACGGTCAAAGCACGGTAGATATCTGCCAAGATCATTGGTACCATAGTGTAATCTTTCTTAATCAGTATCTATACCATCCCCGCTAAACAAATATTAAATTTTTCTTCTCTCCTCGGGAAAACCATAGTGCCTAGAAAGGCTACCATGAATGCAAATCCTCTGTGAACTTTTCAAGCCTCAAAACTTTCTTTATTACAAAGATTTTTACCGTACTTTTCAAACCCTCCTCATCTTCCATATCTGTCATACAAAAACTGCAAGGAAACCCAACCTTTTTTCATTGATTCTTCTTTTGAGTTTTGTATGTTCATGAGCTTGCAGAATTTGTTTATCAAAATGAGTCTTGGGGCTATAAGTTTCTTCCGATGCATATCCCCATATCCAACATACGCCGCTATCTCCTCTAAATTAGGAGTCAACTCAAAATTCAAAAAACGAAACACATTGTTCTTCGGGTCCCAGAAGGTTAGTAATGCATCAATCACCTCCATATTAGGATTGATTGACATAATACTCATCAAAAAATCAAAATACTATGTATCTCGTCATAATCGAATGTATCCATTTCGTTCCACCACAATCAAAGCTACAAAGGGGTACAATCCACAACCTGAAGTGATATACTCCCATCCCTCTTTCTCTTTGGACGCTTTCCACGAACAGGAGGAGACATTTTATACCTATTGACAAGGACATGAGATTAATAAATGTCTAGACTTAGGTAAGACTTAATTCATTAATTTTTTAAAAGAAGTTTTAACTTGACTCGTGAGACCTAGTGGGACCATTACTTAGTTGCAAAGAACAATTTTATCAAAATCAAAGTGAGAAAAACATGACTAATAATATTTTTAGGAAAAACACTTATTTAAATTGAATTTATCAAAAACTTTGCAATAACAGACCTCTAGACAATTTTAACTATATATTTGGAGACAATACTCCCTAAGTACACTTAAAAGGAACAAAATAAAATAAAATAAAATAAAATAGAATGACTTAGAAAAGGATTGTTTTATGTATGAAGTTGTATAAAAATTTCAGCCTCACGACCCCTAAAGGTTCAGGATTGTTAAGATATAAATTTACATATTTTATTACTTTATAAAAAAATTCAGCTCACGACCCCTAAAGGTTCAGGCTATTAAGATTTATATATATATATATTATTTTGTAAAACTTAGGCTCATCATCCCTAAAGATTTAGGGCTATATATTAAGATATATAAAAATTAGATAGAATTAGAAAAATAATTATGAAAGTAATCATATTTTTAAAATATTTTCCAATAAATCTATGAATAATTTTTCAAAAGATAGGATCGTACCCCGAAAAAGGGCTTCCTACATATCTCAATTAAGAGTTAGAATCAAACCCTCGTAGTTCATGAAAACCATAAAACTATATTACTAAAAAATTTCTCTTTTAAAAATAAAATTTTTATTTCAAAAATGATTCACTAAATGTGACGATAATTTAATCTCTTGCATTTTAATGTTACCTAAAATCCGGTCAACACACAAATAGCCTTCCAAACAAATGTCAAAGAGCACGTAGGATGCACATGTTGGTCTTTATAAAGTAGGTCACTTGGCTTAGACAGACCCGGCCCCTGTGCCGAGTCCTGCTAAGTCAAATGCATGTGATGCAAATAAAGCAGCACCTAATAAGGATAACCAGATTCTGAGTTTTCAGTTCTTCTAAGTTTAAACCTAATAGGGATAGGTGTCTAGATTGGCTTACCCGAGCGGACACTCGAGTCGGGGAGGGATAACTTAGTCGGTAGCAGGGCAACACCGCCTTCGTTGTTGATCTGAACCCCGCCTGACATGTGTGACTATATCCTTCACCAGGTGCCTTGACACTTCGGTTATCTCAAAAAGAAAGTAGGATGCATATGTTGCATTCCTTCTATCCTATTTCAGAGACTCAAAGGGGTGTGCAAGAGAAGACAGTATATAATACAGTTCAATAAATATCAAAGTGGTAAATAAGCGACAAATAGCACATAAGGCCAACAAACACAATATCAACAATAATTAAAGCAAGTATAAGTCAATATAAAAAGCTCGAATTCTTATTATTTCGCCAGCAGAGTCGCCAGAGATGTCACACCCTTTTTTCGCTCGGGGGAGTCGAGTCAAAAGGTTTTTTCAATTAAAGTGACGATATTGAATAGGGATTATTTTTATTATTTTTCAGAGTCGCCACTTAAAATCGAGTTATAGCGTTCCAAGTCACCTTTTCGAATCCCTAATCAAAAAGAAATAACTCTTATTTGGTCTGCAAAAATAAAAGACTGGGTAAGAAATTCTGTTGACCGAGGGAAAGGTGTTAGGCACCCCTTGAGTCCCGTGGTTCTAGCACGGTCGCTTTTATTGACTTATCTTGACTTAAACTATCTTGATAAATTGTGTGAAGGCCTAAATTTGCTTATTTTTATTATTCTAAAACTATTTAAAACTCTTGTATTAAATAAATCGGTGAAAGTTAGTTTTAGAAAAATATTTGCCAAGCTGCATTACTGTATCCTTGAATTTTTAAATGTCTCAGAAAGATGCGTACGCCGCATTCTTAGTTGAGACAAATATTTTAAACGTGCTTAAAATTTACCTAGTGTTAAAAATATTTATTCATTATTTGTAAATTCGTAACAACTTTATCTATTCGAAAAAAAAAACTATTTATTGTTAATGATAAACTAAGCGGTTTTACTTAAAATCATAAGTTAATTAAATAAACAATTATCAATTTTTGTTAATAAATATAAAATATAATGAAATAAAAAATAAAAAATAAAAAATAAAATGTCAAATAATAAATAAATAAAATAATAAAGTAATAACGATAAAAATAATACAAACATCCAAAAAGGAAATTAACTATATTATACTGACTTTACCATGATTCTCCAAATTCAAAATTACTGTAGCGAATTAAAAAGATTTGGATCTTACAATTAAATAAATAATAATTCTTATTAACTAATGATAATAAAAATTAATGATTGTTTTTTTTTTTGTAAATAAGTAGTTGACTAAAAAGGCAATTGGAGACTTTAATAAAAAGCAACTTTAATAAAAGACACCTTTTATTATTTTATAAACAGGATGAGTTGATCTTCACCAACCACGGTACCATAAATCACTGTATCGATACCAGCGTCAGTGGCTATTGAAAATGAATGACGTGACAGATCTGAAAAAGATATTTCTGGATCTGTGAGGTTGAAGTTAACGACAGTGATTTTTTGGGAGTGGTGACCAATGGAATTCGAAAAAGGGGCGGCAGCACGGTGGCTGTTTCGCCGTTAATAGCGAAGACGATAGTGAAGAAGTGTATTCCGGCAATGAGTGCGCCAGCGGGAGATAGCTGTTGGCTGTGACAATATTTTTCCAGTGAGTTGGTTCACCGAAATCGACCTTAGAGGGTCAGATTTTGGATCATTTGATCGACGTCGGGGATGGTGATTCCGGAGAAAATTTCATCAGAAAAAGTTGTTTTCTTCATTTTTTTTAATTCTATTTTTCCCTTACTGGTTTTACACTATGTATGCAGAATCTATAATGTATATATATGAAATAGTGAATGTGCACTTGTTTAAATCAGTAGTGTATATTACTATACCCGTTTCTCTTACTGCATGTTTATTGAACTAATATATAAATGTTCGATAAATTAACATCACAACATGTGATAATAAAAGTTCACAAAATCAAATATACATGGTACATATTGCATTGAAATCATTCAAACATTTTTATTCATGCTTTTTCATAACAAAATTTATAAAATAAATAATATGTGATTAAATAGAACTTGCAAGAAATTGCCATCAAAACTTGAACGGAATTCAAATTTGACTTGATTTCCTTTTTCTCTTTTGATTTTTCTTTAGAGTTTTTATTTTACTCTCTTTTCTCTCTGTATTTCCCTCAATTTTCTTTATCTGTCTGATATTGTAGGAATAGTACGTTTGTTTTTCTCTTGGGGGGTGGGGGAGGGTTGAGAGTCCTTTTATACAGGGATTGTTGGGGGGGGGGGGGGGGGGGTTGTTAGGAGGGAACAATTATTAATTGTCAGATAAGGGGGAGGGGTATTTAAAATTCAAATTTTTTTTAATTTATTTATTTATTATTATCTTTTTTTATATAGAAAATAATAGTAATAATAATAATAAATAAATGACATAATAAATTATTAATAATAATATAATAATAATTAATTAATTCTATATTTAATAAAACTTATAAAAATTTATAAATAGACAAATATAAATATAATAAAATAGTATTTAAACTACTAATTTATTTATTAAAAAATTATAAAAGGAAAATATTTTTAAATTTTTATATTATTTTTTTAAATTAGAATAAAAATAAAAAGAATATATGATTAAATATAAATATAAATATTTAATATTGATAGACAAGTTAAAATTTAGGGAGGATCAAAAATCACATGTCTACATTGATTAGTTTCGAACTTATTATATATCCTAAAAATTTTAATTAATTTCAATTTCAACCTAATCTATCATAATAGAATAGTACTAATGGAATGTCGGGATCTACAATACAGCACACATTGTGTTCATTAATTTGGTGAACGACATATTGCATGGTGCTAGCTAGATATTTTTGTTTTTTCTTGTATGAAATTTTTTTGTAAGTTACCAGCAAATACAAAATTTTATTTTTTCAATAATCTGAAAAAATGACTCACACATAATTATATTTAGGCGTCAACATATAGAAAAAAAATACTAAAGATGCATCAATTGTCAAAAGAGAAACCTTAAGAAAGTTTTTACAAGTAATGGGGTCCTACAGATGTTGATGCAATTACTTTTCAACTTAACCTTTTTCAATACTCTCTCTCTGTATTATTATTGTGACTCTGCAGTAAATATTACGTTGTGTTTGACTTGCGTTGGAAACTTACAACTTTGACAAGTCTTTCTTATTGACATTTCCTTTCTCTTTACCTTATACCCTTCTTCTTACCCCTGTTATTATCTATACACATGATCCAGTTTCTTTTAATAACTATACAATCATTGTGTAAAGGAAGAAACAACAAAATCATTTTTTCTAAAAGAAAATCCTTAATCAGCACATAGCTTCTATCTGATTAATTGATGGCTAAAGAACGGTCGATGGAGGCAATCCTCACGTGGGCGGTTGCCGTGGTTTGCTTCATCTTGCTGGCTATTTCCATTTTTATTGAACAAATTATTCATCACCTTGGAAAGGTATATATATTATTTATAACATTTTTCATTTTCTTTTTGGGGTGTTCAGTTCTAGTTGTGTAAAATTAAAATTAACTACTTTACGGTGTAATTGCTACATCAGTATCATGGAACATTGTACTGTTAATTGTTTCTGTCTTTAGTTCTTAGTATATTATCTTTTTTTTCTGCTTAGAATGAAAATATTTTTCTCAATCAATATAGTAAATGATTGATGTAACTTTAACTACTGCCAGACTGGTGAGAAAATCGAAGACAAGTGTTTGCTTACTAAGTGAAGCGTTAGGACCATGCATTCTCTTTATGGATATTTTCATTTGTAGTGGTTGTTGAAAAAGCACCAAAAGCCTCTATATGAAGCTCTTGAAAAGATCAAAGCAGGTAAAAAGACTGTTCTCTAATATGCATCAATAATTGATAAAATTGTAACTTCATATATAATCCCCAATTGAATACCGATACTTTTTCGTGTATTGTATTTATGTGGAACAGAACTTATGTTGTTGGGATTCATATCACTGCTATTGACACTGATACAAGACCTAGATTCTAACTTATGTTTGTCCAATAGTGTTGGTTATTCCTGATATCCTTATAAGGCAGCGAAAGACGTCAAGTTTTAGTATGCTAACCCTTGTCTACAAAAGGTACAATGGTTATTTTGAGATGGATCATAGCCTAAATCCTCACCAATTGCTTATGCTATTTTTAAATAATAATAATAATAATAATAATAACAACAACAATAATAATAATAATAATAACAATATAATTAATAATAATGATAATAATAATAATAATAATAATAATAATTCTTTATTTATATAGTAAATAAAGTTAATGGCACAAAAACTAAAACATAATTGCCTAACTTATTATAGCAGGTTAAATAGCACTACTATTCTACTAATATAAAAAATAAAATCTTTTTAAAGTGAAGGGTAAATTGTGATTGCATTATCCTTTTCCACATACCTTTATGTCGAGTCCCATGTCGGTTATTTAAAAGGCCTTTATATGATTTTAGACATTTCTCTCAATGAGTTAGCTTTTTGATTTGATTTATGTCCGAGATATTTTAATATACATTTTCTTATTATTTTTATTTTTTGGGGGGTTTAATTTGAAAAATGCGGGGAAAAGTTCAACTTGCATCTTCATATGCAATACACCAGCTCCATATCTTCATGTTTGTGTTGGCAGTTGCGCATTTTTATACTGTATAGAAACTTTTTCTTTGGGCGGGCTAAAGTTATTTGTCCAGATTTCTCAACAACAATAACAAAAAAATAGTAGTAATTGTTTTTCATTCAAGCGCAACTACATTTTCTTGCTAGGTTATCAATTCTTTCAATCAATACAACACTTAGCTATATATTTTTTAATTCAAGTTATATAAGTTTTGCATCACCCGTGACCATTTATATGAATTTTTTTCTATCCGAATTTGCAGATGAGAAAATGGAGGGCCTGAGAGAATGAAATAAGAACAACTGAGTACCAATTCTACAATGGTTGGTATATAAGAATTTGAATAAAACTCAATACTTCACCCCACCCCGCCATACCATTGTGTATACTCTTTTATTTCTCCAGTGTTTTTTATATAAATTAAAGGGAGACTATTTTCTATAAATTTATAGATATTGCAAATATTGTATACTATCAGGCCATTTAAATTTTAGGAAAAGACAAGTCTAGCCATAATAATTACTTTTTCCGTCCAGGTCGGCTTGATCATGAAATAACTAAAGCAATAGCTCGGTGTCCAACTTTTTTAGGTTTCATTTTTTTGATAAAATTTTTTATATATATTATTTGTAAAAAAATTTCATGTTTGTGAAATTTCAAGCAATTTTTTTTGGGGAAAGATAAAATAAATTTGGAGACCCATTTTCAATAGTTACTAAAAATAAAATTAGTTGTTTAAACTTTTTTTTCCTTAAAAATATTAAATTAAGGTAGAAGATAGTTTGCAATATTAGTATACTCACACGCATGTTTAACTATAATATCTATGTGATACTCACACGCATGTTTAACTATAATATCTATGTGATCCTAAAGTAATTTTACTAATGGACAATTAATGAAATGCATGTATGGGCACAAAATGCACATACACCGCATGAGATACATGCGTGGCACACGTGATATACATGCAATGCATACAAAAGCTAATTTTATTGCATATAATTGAAAATTTTTATTAATATTTCTCTTTAGACTACAAAATTTATTGAGCTTCCCCTGCTTCCGTCTCAATTTAAATGATGTAATTTGACCAGGAGGGGATTTTAAAAAATTGTGAAGTCTTTACATATTTGTGGTTTAAATTGTGAAGTCTTTAGATATTAGTGGTGTAAAATAAATCGTACTCTTTTCGTTTCTTTTACTCGTCATAATTTACTTTTATTAGAGTCAGAAGATATTAATTTTGATCAATATCTTAAGATGTATTTTTTAATTATATTAAAATAGGAAAAATAGCAATTTATAGTGTTCTTCATATAGTTTTTGAATATCTAAATTTTAATTTTAAAGTATTGAATTAATCTAATTTAACTTGAAAAATTAATCAAATTAGCTCTCTAAATATAAAACATAACAAAATAGAATAAGAGTAGATGTTTGTCCGGCTATCAATCATATCATTAAAGATCAAAATGTATCATTTTTTTGAATTATCTAAAAGAAAAATAAGTGATATAAATTAAGATAGAAAAGATAATATTCAAAACCAAAAAACTAAGATAGTCTAACATAACATGTAAAATTTCATTGATGGTGAGAAATCACCACATAACATGTAAAATTTCATTGATGGTGAGAAATCAGTTTTATGGTGAGTCCATATAAATTAAATCCTATCTAAAATAGGTCCACAAACATTTCAATAATGCTGAAACTTGATGTGACCTGCAAGTAAGAGTATATACACGTCCGTTGCTATTTGCTGTTCTTTTCTTTGCTGTTCTGTTTGGATCCAAGTGTTAGCTATTGGATAGAAACTGTGTAGGGTATCACTTGCAAGTTGCAACTTTCCCATTTATGATTTTGAATCCAGATAAGTGTACCATACTACACTTAAAGTTGGACTGATTTTTAAGAACTTGACCGACACTACATAGTTGTTATTTCCTTCGCTTCAATTTAAGTCTCTTAATTTAAATGAATATAATTTTTTAAAAATAAAGAGTGATTTTGAATTTTATGTTTTTAAATATATTAAAAATATTTGTAATCTTTTCAATTTGTGATTCTAAACTTGTCATTTTAAAAGGTGAAAATCATTTCCCCTTAAGTTTACTTTAAAAATTAAACTCCTCCCTCTACTTTGAATAATAAGCATCTTCTTCCCTTTTACCTTGATAATGTCTATTTGAACCTTGGCATTTGCAATATCTTTTTATAGTAACATTATTTATTTTAGTCAAATATTTATATATTTTATTTAAATTTTTTAATTTAACCTTTTTAATGAATTTATCACAAAAGCTAATGTTATTTTTATGATTGTTATCTTATTGAGATAACTCACAAGTATTTTTTGTACCCCCTTCCCCCTCCCCTTCAATTATATCCGAAGTTATTATGATACACGTAAATTTTGAGGTTATTTTACCCCCTAAATTCATTTTTTTTTTTTTTTTGTATTTTAAGCTCCTTTTTACTAATGCAACGGTCAAGTATGTGAATTTTTTTTCACTCATTTTGCGTGCTGATTAGCCAAAAGGAATACAAAAATATTTTGATACATGACAGTCAGATCAACAAAAATGAGTTTAGATAGTAATAGACTCCCCTTAAATTTTAAGTGTGTCATAACAACTTCAAGCATAGTTTAGGGGTACCTTTGTACCTTATCTCTTATTTTAACCGCATTAAGTGTGTATGTGTGTAATATATATATACATGCACAGGAGTTTCGATAGACTCCCTCTGTTTTTTTTTACTTGTCATTTTTCATTTTTTTCAGGTCAACCTGCATAAATTTTGATCAATATTTAATTAAGATATATTTTTATATGAAGAAGGATTGCAATTTATAGCATTTTTCATATATTTTATGATCATCTAAAGTTTAAATTTAAATATTAAATTATACATCTTAAAATGTTGGTCAAAGTTCATGCAAGTTGACCTCAAAAAGTGAAATAGTGACAAGTAAAAGTGAACAGAGGGAGTATATATTTATAATATACAAGTAAACTTTTGAATTAATTTAGTACAAAATATATCTCTATTTTTGTAATATGTTATTACATGCATTGAAATATATTTATAGAGTTATTTTTATTTGTTATTTCACTATATAAATAGATATTACAGTTTTAATTATTATTATAAATAAATTTCCTTATTATGATCATTTATTTCATTTAGAACATCACTAACTTGTATACTTAGTACATGTTTCTCACTTTTTTCGTCTAGAAAATAATTTTATTTTTATTTACAAAAATTTATTTTATATATATTAAAAATAAAAAATATAACAATTTTAAATAGATAAAAAAGAAAAATTACTAGTATAAGGATAAAATAAGTATTTAAAAAAGATAAGTAGGAAAAAAGGGGAGAAAGCTTACTGTTTAAAGTTGAGGAGGAGTTTAATTTTTAAAGTAAAGTTAAAAGGGGAAAATGATTTTCACCCCATTTAAAAAAAGGAAAAATATTCTGTTTTCACTCTGAACTAAACACGAAATTGCTGAGACACATCCAAACTTTAGGAGGATCCTATTACCCTCCTGAACTAATTAAAGTTATATTTTTGGCAACATTAGGACCTACGTGGCACATCAGTGAATCTGAAGGTCCACGTAGGCATACGTATGTGTCACGTAGGTACTAAGGTTGCCAAAAATAAAATTTTAATTAGTTCAGGGATAATAAGACCCTCCTATAGTTGCTTACCAAAAAAAAAAGGACCCTCCTATAGTTCGTGTATGTCTCAACAATTTCGTGTAGAGTTCAGGGTGAAAACAGAACATTTTATCTTTAAAATATTTGAAATTTAAAAACTTGTTAAATATAGAAAGAGATACTTTTTCCTCAAAACAAACCAAAATAAATAAATAAAAGGCACTTAAATTGAAATGAAATTATTATTATTATTATTATTATTTTGCTGAGATGTTCACACTTTTAGTATTAATATTTGATGGTTGCAGATCCTGAGAGGTTTAGGTTTCCAAGGGAGACCTCATTTGGACGTAGGCATTTGCATTTTTGGAGCAAGTTGTCGGTGATGCTCTGGATAGTGAGTCGCCCCCTCTTGAGTTTTTAAGTGGAAATGAAACATCATTCAATCGATTAAAATTTATATATATTAGGTTAATCTCATGTGTCTCGCACGTGTAACGTTTGATTATTTAAAATTAAATAATATTATTTATGACGGAGATTTTTAATGAAGTGTAAGAATTTAAATCACTTTTCAAATATTCTTCACATTTTAATATAATAATGTAAACACAAATATATATTTTAGCATAAAGCACATACATATTTTACTACCAAAAGCTCCAAGTGGTTGTTGGATCATCACCTTGTGTTTGTTATTCAGTACATTGGTATGGTTATTTTTCTTCAATATTTTATATTTTTTCTTATTTTTAAAGTTAATTTTTTACAAAATCATTGATTACATTCTTATACGTACTTAAATTTTTTTAAAAATTGATACTTTTTAAATTTTTCTTATTCTAACGCTTTTATATTTATTTTTAGATTTTTCAAATCTTTTTAAAATCAAAATATCTACTTTAATCTATCTATATAACACCACTTTCACTCGATATATTTTTCCCCTAAACTCCATTATTATGGATAGAGGAAAACTTTAACTGACAATTTTTTTGTTCTTTCTTTAATTTCCAGTAAGACAAAAAGTAAAGAGCCTCAAATTTTTTTTTTGAAACATATAGCATGGTATCTGAAATATCTGATCAGATATATAATATTTTTAAATTATAATATAAAATTATAAAAATTTCAACTTACCCGACAAACAAAATTGGATAGTAAGAAAGTGCTCCTGAAAGAGATTATCCCCTTTTTACACTCAGAGTTGTCTGCTGAAACTTGAAATATCAATTATATAGTAGCAAACACAGAATCCAAAGACAAAATAGTTAACAAACACAAATTAAAAATATAAGGCAAAATGACTTTGTGGACCCTGTATTATGTTGGTTTTGTAAGTTGAACACTTCTGCTAATATGTTTGTCATCTGGACCCTTGAACCCATTAAAATATAATATTTTTGCATCCTTTGATCGTTGACCTCGCCTATGTGGCATTGAAATAGTGACTAGGACAAGGAGAGTGTAGTCACTCGCCCGAAAATGCGAGTGGGGGTCAATTTTTGGCCAATTTTACATTAAAATAATTTTAAAAATACTAAAATTAAAAAAATAAAAAAGGATCTTTTTTTCCTCCATCTTTTTTAATTTAAATTTTTTTAAAAAATATAAAAATAATATTTTTCTTTTAAATCCTTCCCCACTCTACCCCAACCCGTCCCCACCCCCAACCATCCCTATCCCACCCCACCCCCAGCCCTTTCCATAAAATTATTTTAAAAAAATAAAAAAATATTAAAATAAAAAAAAATAAAAAAGGCTCTTTTTTTTCCTCCATCTTTTTTAATTTAAAAATATTTTTAAAAATTCAAAAATAATATATATATATATATATATATATATTTTTTTTAAAAACCCTTCCCCACCCCAGCCCGTCCCCAACCCCCCACACCCCACCAGCCCTGTCCAACCCACCCTCTCAGCCCCGTCCTCACCCCACCCCCAGCCCTTTCCAGCCCCCACACCCCACTCTAACACTCTTCCAACCCCCTCCCCACACGTTCACTTTTTATTTTTTATTTTAATTTTCCCTCTCAATTCAATTCTTTTCATTTTTTAATTAAAATTTAAATTCAAAATCTTTTTATTTTTTGGGGATTAAATTTAAATTTAAATTGAAAGTGAATGATAGTGAATATTGAAAAAAAAATAGTAAATTTCGCTTGAAAAAAATTAAACTTTTTGTGAATTTGTTAAAAATATGCAAATTTAAAAATAAAAAATGTATTATGTTTGTATATATGAATTTAAAGTTAAAAATTTAAATTAGTTGGAGAAGAATTTTAATTATTTGGAATGGATTTGATGTTTAATTTGTGAGCAAAAATAAAAACATGATTATTCAAATTTTCTACAATTTATAAATGTTTCTTATTTAATCAAATTAATTTTAATATTTAATTTGTTATGTAGCATTTTAAAAATGACTTAGAATTTAATATAATACTTTTTTATTTTTTTATTTTTTATTTTTTAAAATGACATGGCTGACATGACAGCTGATGTGGAGGAGAGTGTGTTTCACTCATCAAAAAAGGATTTAAAATGTTGCTTTTTAGTGGGTGCAAGGGTCCAAATGATAAACATATAAGTAGAAGTGTCCAACTTACAAAACCGACATAGTACAGGAGTTCAGAAGGTCATTTTACCAAAATATAAAGATCACATATTTGTAAAGAATATATATAGATTTGAAATTAACATTGAGCCTAAACTCCATCGAATAGTATTTTACTATTTTAACTAGCCACCGTTTCAGCTGTAAAATCATCCTAATGTTCAAATTATTTATAGATAGGTGTAATTTTTTAACGGAAATAGACTTCTATATCAAAAATATTAGGAACATGGCCTTTTTTAATTAGAAAAAGTCAATCAAGTCTATTTTATTTGGAAAAAGATTTTGCCTATTTTTGGACCTAATATTTTAGATTAATATCATATAACTAATAGAGGAGAATGGGTTAAAAGATGGTTTTATCTAAAGCAGAGACTTTAATGAAGGATAAAAGGTTCAAATGATATTTTTAAGGCCATTCACATTTTTAATTTAATATATATATAGATATAGAGAGAGACAATTTGAATTACTTATACAGTTTAAATACTGATTATAATTTTTATTAGGTTATAATAAATATATCTATCATAAAGATGTTAGGATTTATGAGATTGTAAAACCTAAACAATCTAATATGGAATTCTATCAATTATTCAAGAACGTGGAACTATATGACTTTTACATATATTTATATTAATAAAAAGTTTAACTAAGAAAACATACATGAATCCATGGTAGTTTTCTTGACTTGAAAGCGGAACACTTTTATTTCTTTTCTATTGAGAAATATGTTTCTCTCTCTTTCCATAACTTTATAGAATAATTTTTGATGGAAAAATACGGTGTTTTATACTGGCAAGGAGAGGACCCTTTTATTGAGTCAAAACGGTTATCTACAGTTACCATCAACTTATAGAAGATAAGAGAGGTGGAAGTTACATCAGTAAATAACTTCCTCTCATCCATAGGAATTTAACACATTATTTTATTATTTAATTATAAACCACATAGTAAGTTATCAAACGTGGAAAATAACTTACATTCTCCCACTTGGCATACGTAACATTATTCACTTAATGTATTAATAAATATTTCACTAGTGATGTGCGCTATAAATGCTAAATCCAACATTAATTGTTGTTATTGAGCAAAACAAACAATATGAGTCATGGCGGTTGTACATCATCTTTTCAATATAGTTCCTTCCATGTACTACAATTTATCTAATACAATTTTTAAAACTCATAATGGGTCCGATAATAATACTTGAAATATCTTTATCTAAGTCAAAACTTGTCATCACCAATCTCAACAATATGCATACAAGAGAAAACAAGTAACAACAGAAACATATATATAATTTGACCTCAAAATGTCAATTACATAAACATAAGTCTTTATAAAAAGTCATTCATTCTATCAATAAGACTATTCTTTTAATATGTTCAACAAATTTTTTAGGTGGTAATCCTTTCGTCAAAGGGTCAACAATCATAAGCTTGGTGCTAATATGTTCAACTGACACTTTATGTTTTTGAACTTCTTCTTTAACTAAAAAGTATTTCAATTTCATATGCTTAGCACCTTTCGAATACTTATCGTTTTTAGAGTAAAAGACCGTTTTAGTATTATCATAATAAATTTTCAACAATCTGGCTATATTGTCAACTTGTCCAAGTCCTGAAGTAAAGTTTCGTAGCCAATTACCCTTGTGGCCTCAAAAAATGCCACAAAACTTAGCTTTCATAGTGGATGCATCTATAACTGACTACTTCACACTCTTCCACGATATTACCACTCCAACTAACCAGAACAAATATCCAAATGTGGATTATCTTATATCCACACAACCAACAAAATCTGAATCTGAATATTTAGCCACATCAAGAGGATTAGGTCTTCTATAAGTGGGCATATGATCTTTCATTTCTGTAAGTATCACAACACTTTCTTTGATGCCTCCATTCCAGGATTACTTTGATATCGACCCATCATCCCAACAACAAAACTAATGTCTGATCTTTTACATGTCTAAACATATATTAGGCTCCTAACTATTGATACATAAGAAATGTTTTTCATTTGTTTACATTCCAATTCATTCTTTGGACATTGATTGGACTAAATTTATCTCTTTTCTAAATTGAATGGGACACAATCCAAAAACTAAGATCATGATGACACTTATCACGGCTAAGCCTTGACAAGTAAGTCAATCACTCAAACTGATGTGTAAGAGAAAGTCATAGCACAAAATCCAAGGCAAGACTTCTAGAGTGAAGAACTATACATGTACAATAATAGCGGAAGTCTGAATAACAATAGTACCACAAACAATCCTAAAATATGGTGTCACGGAATAAGAACAATCTATATACAACTTAAAGTATGAAAATATAACTAAAAATCCAAAGACACCACAAGTCTGTATCTGAACACAATATAAGATATGAACTAAGTAGGATGAGATCAGAGGTTGACTCTGGAAGCATAGAACAACCTATACCTCTAATATATCAAATCACCACCCGAACTCAGCTGTCACGCGGTGCATTTGTACCTAGATTTGCACTAAAAAGCCTCAATAGGGATGAGTAGAATCTACTTATACTCAGTAAGAATCATAGACTGGCTAAGCAAAATCGAAAATAAGGTATATAAATACACACAATAAACATGTCACCTACAAGTAGAAAAATATCCCAAATGGTAGCTCACATCGTCTCCATTAACTGATTTAAATATATCACATAAATCAGATACAAAAACAAAAAATACAAAATAGTTATCATGACCCTAACCGAGGCCTTAGCGTGACCGATACCTCAAGCCAACCATGGCCTGAGATGGATCCTTAGCCTTTCAACAAAAAATAAAAGAGTTTGATAAATAACAAAAGGAAAATTTGAAAGTCAATTCTAAATCCAAGAACCACAACCCAATGTTGCCTACAAACCTCTATTCATAAAACATCTACTAAGTCAGGACATGACCCTGACATGCTAAAAGAAAGATCAATAGTATGATAATGATAGAATAACTAAAAAGTATGAATTCCTTTCGGATGATGGAGGGCTCACCATTTCTCACTAGTTGTCCAGTAGAGAGAACGCATAACCTAGCTCTGCACGGGGTCACAAGAAAAGGTCTCAAAACCTACATAATAAAATGATATAGCACCCAGGGATGTCAGTACAACGAGTAATGGCATGCAACCCAAGAGAAAGGATTAAATATGCAGTATTCCAAAAATTAAGCATAAAAATAAGTGATCATAAACCATTAGTACAATAGAATATTTGGGAATGAGGCAAGGAACATAAACACGATCATCTAAAATTTAATCCTGAACTATGTAGCTTTCACCATCATCTATTAACCCATAGGCTATGTGGGTACGATACTCCCCAACCGATGGGGTCCTAATCTGTGTTGGTCGCATGTATTGAGGTTAGGAAAAAGACACCATTAGACTAGAGCCACCATATTATTCTCATGATAAGGACTAACCTTATGTTGAGGACACCATTTCGTCGTCCAATTAAGGTGTGACATCTCTATGTCGGCAAACATAGATTTTGAGCGTTGGTCACGAGGACTTATGCTTTTATGGTAAAGCTATATAATTCCCTTTAGCTCCAAATTAAAACATTTTTCACGTAACTTTATCAAAAAGTCATTTATTAAGTCATATTCATAATGGTATAGTCATACCAAGACTTGCAAGTCGTTCGATTATGCCAAGAAAACATTATCATAATATACTATAGACTCCTTAACCCCATTATTAAAAATCATACTCATATTCATCATTAAATTTCACAAGAATCTCACATCAAATCATGAAATTCAATACTTTATATATTTCAAAAATATGGGGTATCATCTCTATTCATCATCTGAATGCAAAAATTTTTCAAAGGTTTTAAAAGTGATAACTTCAATCATTGATAATGTTTAATAATTTCAAATTCATGTAATGAAATGCATTTTTCAATCATTATGTTCAAATCATCAAATCCCTTCACAAGTGGTTTGAATAACATGTAAACGAGGAAAAAAAAATAAGATTTGATATTAGAGGTGACAATTCTCAAATTCAACTTTAGAATATCAGTAAAATAAGTAAAAATAATGCAAAATTCACACTTTAGTACAATAATTAAAGTAGGAAGTGTTCAACATGCCTTTGTGACTGAGAAATTTTGAGAAGAACTTGAATTTAGAGCACTAAGAGTGGAATTCTTTGGAAAACCCTAATTGACTTTTTGAGAGTTGAGAGGAGGAATTATGGTGTTAATCCTTGATAACTGATGGAAAATAAGGGTTAAAGGATGTTTAAAGTCATTTAAAAGGATAAAGTCCAAAAATCCCCCATCCCGAACTGAAAAACAAAATTCACATTTTAGACACCCTTGGGCGTGGCGCGCCCTTATCGCGCCAGCCCAAGGGTATGGCACACCCTTATCATAAAGCGACAAGAGTATGGCACTCTCTTATCATATACCTTCACTGGTTCCCACGACAAGGGTGTGCCTTCTCTTTATGGAATGCCCTTATCGTGGATCCCTACTATCTCAGAAAGTCTCGTAATGCGATCAAAAAATTCTGAAATGCTCCCTATGGGTCTTGTCACCTTCCCTTACATAATTTTTTTCAAAATTCATCGTTAAATGCTAAGTAGGTATTGAATTGAATTCTTTGAAAAATCTATGGGCTAACATACTTAGGCTTATTTTCTTGTGTCTTAGATCCCGTAACATTTGGGGTGTTACATTATCCCCCTCCTTTAGGATCACTTATCCCTAAATAAGAGATTAGGACACCCTTAGCACGATAATAGGAAGAACATAGAGGAACTCAAGAACAAACTCGAAAAGCATAAAGAGAAGAAGTAAGATTTATACCTCCACTTTCATATAATGTTGGGAACAAGAGCAGGTATGTAGCTTTCATATCCTCTTCTTATTCCCATGTAGCCTCCTCTACCTTTTGGTTCCTCCAAAACACCTTCGCCGAAGTTATTTCCTTCATTCTCAATTTTTGAGCTTGCCTATCCAAGATTTCAATCCGAATTTCCTCATAGGTTAATGAATCCTTAACGCCAATATCCTCAATGGGAACCACCAAGAAAGTATCACCCACATAATTATTCAGCATAAACAAATGAAAAACAAGATGAACCGAAGGCAAGCTCGCCGGTAACTCTAATTCATAAGCAAAATTCCCCATCTTTCTTATAATATGGTAAATACAAATGTAACGGGGACTAGCTTCCTCTTTTTCCCAAATCTCATAACCCCTTTCATAGGAGAAACCTTTAAGAACACCCAATCATCGACCTCAAACTCCAATTCTATTTTCCTTCCATCGCATAAGACTTTTGGCAACTTTGAGATGTCTTAAGTCTTTCTTGAATCACCTTCACTTTATCTATCGCTTGATATACTAAGTCAAGAACAAACAACCTAGCCTCTCCCACCTAAAACTATCCAATCGGAGACCTATACTTTCTTCTATAAAGGGATTCAATAGGGGCTAATTGAATGATGGAATGATATCTATTATTATACGCGAACTCAATTAGTAGAAAATGATCAACCCAACTTTCTTTAAAGTCAATTACATAATCCCTTAGCATATCCTATAGAGTCTAAATAGTACTGTAACACCCCGTATTCAAGTACGTGTATTAGCATATTTAAGCACGTGTATTGGTCTTATTTATATGGAATTAATTTTTTTATTTTATTTATACCAGAATTTATCCATCGATGGTTCCATGCGAAGGTTATTGAATAAACTTTCCAACGATATAAATATTTCCAAAAACGGATAGGTTTCGAATATAATCGAGCACGTTCAAAACAATAAAATGGTGGCCGGGAGGATGTAACACCCCGTATTCAAGTGCGTGTATTAGCATATTCAAGTACGTGTATTGGTCTTATTTATATGGAATTAATTTTTTATTTTATTTATACCGGAATTTGCCCGTCGATGGTTCCATGCGAAGGTTATTGAATAAGCTTTCCAATGATATAAAGATTTCCAAAAATGGATAGGTATTGGATATAATCGAGCACGTTCGAAACTATAAAATGGTGGCCGGGATGATGTAACACCCCGTATTCAAGTGCGTGTATTAGCATATTCAAGTACGTGTATTGGTCTTATTTATATGGAATTAATTTTTTATTTTATTTATACCGGAATTTGCCCGTCGATGGTTCCATGCGAAGGTTATTGAATAAGCTTTCCAATGATATAAAGATTTCCAAAAATGGATAGGTATTGGATATAATCGAGCACGTTCGAAACTATAAAATGGTGGCCGGGATATTTGGGAATAGTAAATGTGCAGGAAAATTTCCTGCACACAATCTACTGAGGCAAGCCGAATTTTTGGGTCAACTTCGAATGATCATAACTCCCTTAATATAATGAACTGGGAGAGCTGCAACCTATTAAAAGAAATATCTTTGAGTCTTATTTCCAATGCAACTAGTTTTATCCAAATCCAACGTCTGAGTAAAGAGTTATACTCGTTTTACTTCAGCCTATCAAAATAGATTTTTAGGGTCAACTTCAAATGACCATAACTCCTTGTACAGGACGAGCTGGGTGACCTACTTTATATGAAATGAAATCCCTTTGAATTATCCTTCCAACGATATCAATTTCACCCAAATCCGATATCGGAGTAAAGAGTTATGGTCGATCTACTTTAGCTTATCAAAACAGTCCACCAAAGGACAGATTTGACATTATTTAAATTTTAAAGGCATTTTGGTCATTTCCTATTATATTATGGACGGGAATATGTGTATATATACATGTATATGAGTTCAAAAACTCATTTTCATCATCAATCATTGAGAAAGAACAAACCTTAGCCAAATTTGACCTTTAA
>NC_061122.1:182024347-182052427 GCF_002878395.1 Capsicum annuum | reverse complement strand
GGTGTAATTAAGGCTTACTACTTAACCACTAGTTTGGTGAATTCAAATAATTGAATTCTGATGTTTGGTCGCTAATACTAGATTGCTATATATGTTTATTGTAGATAAGTAATCCGAAAAGACAGAAAGTCCATTTGGGACTAGTATTGAAGGTTGACAGTCAGGTATGTAAAGCATACTCTATACCATATCTTTGGCATGAAAGTGAACAATTGTTCTATTAATAAAGTTTCCAAAGTTATTAGTAACATGTGATCCATAATGGTTTTGTATGATGTCCTACGTTACCAATGAACTTGTTTCCACCCTACAAGATGTCAAGACATTCTAATACTTACTTGTTTTCCAAATTTTTCATGTTTATTTCACTAATGAATGTTAGAAGGTATCCGATTACTCAAACAAGATCCATGTGCTATTAATGACTCCAAAATGTTTCATTGATATACCAATAAGTTCCTACTTCATTGTTATGGCATTGATGACTCCAAAGCACTTCATAAATATGCCAATCAGTTCTTACTTCATTGTTATTAAATTGATGGTCTATTTATATGTCTCTTATTGATGTATCATTGTTTCAAAGTATAAAAAATGTGGTGGCGACCGAAATAACAATCTCAAAGATTAATTAAACTAAGTGATGGAAGTTCTCTCTTATCGGGTGGTATCCCAAGGGCATAAGCCTATCATGTGTTGATCCCTATTTATGTGTTTATGAGTGGTATCCCAGGGGCATAAGCCTATCATGGGTCGATCCCAGTTGATATGTACAGGAGGCAGCCTAATGGTCACAGTACAGTACAGTAATGATTGCAAAGATGATAAGAACAAAGGTAAAGTGATTGAATAAATACAATGTACAGATTGTCATAAGTTCTAGTAAGTGTGGTTCACTCCTATTATGATTTATTCACTTGTTTCTAATTTCTATTGAGCTCCTATATCATATGTGATTATCTACAGCTTTACACACTCAGTACATATTTCGTACTGACGTCCCCCATGGGGGACCTACATTTCATGCTGCAGGCACAGGTACCTCAGCTCATACACCGCATAAGTAGGAGCCAGGATATCCAGCTGCTTTTGGTGAGCTCCAGTTTGCTTCGGGGCTTTCCGTGTCATATCCAGTCACTTTTGGTATTGTATAGAAGTTAGTTATATATGGCGGGGTGTGTACCAACCTTAGTTAAACTCTGTGTATTGTCTAGAGGCTTTGTAGACCTAATGTACAATCAAGGTGGTGTTTTGTTAATAGACGTGATGGCTCCAATGGCCAAGTATTGTATATACATATATATATGTGTGCTCGAGCTTATACAGGTGATTATTTTCTTTTATATGCGACATGATGCTGTTCGAATTTCGGGTTGTCATAGAGTTATGCATGGGAAGTATAAGGTTATGAGCGGGTTCTCCCAGGTCTCCTCGGTTACGGGTGCCAGTCTGCCCTAATAGGATTTGAGGCGTGACAAGTATGTTCCGCTTGTCCATTCTTTTGAGGGTGGAAACTGATGCTAAGGTTCACCTGAGTACCCAACCCATTCTGAAAAGAATGCCAAAAATAGGAAGAAATTTATGTACCTCAAACAAAAATAATAGATAATGGAGCTTTATGCAGTCGAACTACTTCCTGAATGAACAACGTTGCATAATATCCTAAGTAATTAGTCATCATCGACAACAAGTGGGTAGACTTGGTCATTCTATCCACAATGACCTTAATGGAATCGTTTTAATTTTGAGACCGTGGAAGACCAATAACAAAATCCATATTAATCATTTCTCACTTCCATATGTGTAGAACTATCTCTTGAGAAGTTTTGTCTGGCTTCAAATGCTCAACTTTGGCTTGTTGACAAACCATACACTTGATAACAAAATTTGCCACATCTTTCTACATATTATTCCACCAATAAATTTCTTTGAAGTCATGATAAATCTTTATTGAACCCGAATTAATCGTACACTTGGACATATGATCTTTAGTCAAAATCCTCTCTCACAACCCATCTACATAGGGAGCAGATAACCTCCCTTGATATCTCATAATGCCATCTACCCTAATTTCAAAAGCCATAACCTTATGTTGACCTACATTATCCTTGATTTGCGTAAGTATGGGATCTAGAACCTGCTTCTCCTTAAATTCGAACCCAAGGGATACTTAGGCACTTCCTGGATGATTAGTCCCTCATCATCGAAGTTTAAAAGGATAAATCCCAAGTTGGTTAGCTGGTGAAGATCATTCACCAATCCCCTCTTTTCCTCCTCAATGTGAGACAACCTTCTCATAGACAACCCACTAAGAGCATAAGCAACAACATTAGCTTTACCTGGGTGGTAGTGTAGGCTAATATCGTAATCCTTAAGAAATTTAAGCTACCTGGGTGGTAGTGCAGGCTTATATCGTAATCCTTAATATATTCAAGCCACTGCCTCTACCTAAGGTTCAATTCCTTTGGCGTGAGCATATACTAAAAACTCTTATGGTCTGAATAAATATACACCTGCACCCCATACAAATAATGGTGCCAAATTTGTAAAGTAAAAACCATAGTTGTCAACTCTAGATTGCTAGTCGAGTAATTTCTCTCATAAACCTTGAGGTGTCTAGAAGCATAAGCTACAACTTTCTATGATACATCAACACACAACCTAGTCCCACAAATGACACGTTAATATCCGCGGGAAGGATCAAAATAGGAGCAACAATCAATCTATCCTTGAACTTCACAAAACTTTTCTCACAAGCATCAGACCATAAAAACTTTACCTTCTTCTAAGTCAACCATGTAAGTGGAGCAATAATAGATGAGAAACTCCCCACAAATATCTTATAATAATCTGTCAAGCCTAAGAAACTCCTAATGTTGGTTGGAGTTGTGGGTCTAGGTCAATTCTTAACTGCCCCAATCTTTTGTGTATCCACTTTAATTCCTTCACTGGATACAACATGCCCAATAAAGGTTACAACACTTATCCAAAATTCATAGTTAGAAAATTTTTTATCAATTTCTGATCCTTAAGGGTCTGCAACAGAATTCAGATATGATTTGCATGATCCTCCTTGCATTTGGAATACACCAAGATGTCACCAATGAAAACCATTTTATAATGAAAAAAATACAAAAACTGTTTGAATACTTAGTTCATGAGGTCCATAAAAATAGTTAGGGCATTAGTCCATCAAAAGACATAACCAAAAACTCGTAATGGCTGTAACAGGTTTGAAAAACAGTCTTAGGAATATCAACCTCCCTAATCTTCAATTAATGGTAACCCGAACAAAGATCTATTTTGGAGAAACACTTGGCACCCTAAAGATGATCAAATAGGTCATTAATTCTAAAGAGAGGATACTTATTTTTCACAGTGACCTTATTCAACTGACAATAGCGTATGCATATCTGGAGAGACCCACCTCTGTTTTGCACAAAAAGCATAGAGTACCCCAAGGAGAAACACTAGGATGGATGAAAATCTTATCAAGGAGATCCTTTAATTACTCTTTTAGTTCTTTTAGCTCTGGAAAAACCTTCCTATCAGGAGGAATAAAAATGGGATGGGTATCGTATAGAAAAGATCCCAAAAAGATCATCGGGAAAATCTTTAGGAAACTCATTAACCACAGGAACATACTATAAGGAGCAACTTTCAGAGTTTGCAGCCTTTACCCAAACTAGATGGTACAAACGCCCTTTGAATATTATCTTTTGGGCTCTAAAATAAGAAATAAACCTCTCTTTTTGCACTAGGAAACTCCCCTCCCATTCTATGACTGGTTCATTAGGAAAATAAAAAGTGATCATTTGGGTCCTACAATCTAGAGAAGCATAGAACAAATAAAGTCAATCTATCCCTAAGATCACATCGAAATCCATAATATCAAGTTCTATAAGTCTACTAACCTCTCCCTATGAAAAATGGACACAACACAACCCAAATAGACTTTTCTAGTAACAATAAACTCACCTATTAGGGTAGAAACTGAGAAGGGGTCATAAATACTTTCAGGACCAAAGTTAAAGTGTACAGCCACATAAGAAGTCACATAAGATAGGGTGGTACCTGGATCTAACATGACATAAACATCACGAGAGAAAAGTCATGACATACCAGTGACATCATCGGGGATGCCTCAGATTCCTGACAAGTAGAAAGTGCATAAATGCAATTTCAGCCATTTCTTATCCCTGAAGTGGAACCCTTAGCTATAGGAGCTTGGGTAGTGGCAATCATAACCTTATTAGCCCCAGTTGCCACTTTAGCGGAAGGCAATCTCGCTGAATATAACCTTGTTGACCACATCAGCAGCATACATTATTTTTGAAGCATTAAAAACCATGATGAACTTTCCATAAGTGCGGTAAGATGGGTAAAGTGGGGCCGATTATGCTACACTGGCTTGATATTGGGCACCCTGTGCCCTAGGACCATTGCTAAACTAAAAATGCCAATTACTTGAAGGCTTAGGAGGAGGAGCACTAGGTGATGAATAGGAATTTTCCTAGTTCCTCTTCTTAGGCTATTTTCTACCCTCTTTTACATTGTTCTATTGACTCGTACCCTGCTCTGTATATTTAAACTTCTTACTATGTCTTTCCTCCACCTCTATCTACTTCTTATTCTTATTCGCTACCTATTGTAAATAAATTACTAACCGAGATATATCCATGTTACTTTTATACATAGTTGTCTTAAACTCTTACACCAAGTCACAAGAAAGACATAAGGAAAACTTCCTTATCCTAGACCTCATACTAGACACTAGCTTATGAGCATAATAGGATAATTGGGTGAACTTTAATGTATACTCCTTAACACTCATCTTACCCTACTTTAGATTTATGAACTCTTAGCCTTGGCTTCCCTTAATTCCTGAGGGAAAAAGTGATCAACAAAAGCACTTGAGAACTCTTACCATACCATTTACTCAGCATCTTTACCCTTTAATTTTCCCACTTATCATACCACTGATAAGCCAATCTTTCAACTAATAAGCTGCAAATTCAACCCCCTCCGAATCACTAACGTGCATAACTCTGTAGATCTTTTCCAGCTCATCAATAAACCCCCTGAGGATCCTTCTCAATCATAGAACCTGTGAAAGTCAAGGGATTTAGGCTTATAAATTAACCAACTCAAGTGACCTAGATGAACTAGTGAAAAGACAAACATGATCAGAATAATGAGACTGCGATACACAATCTAAGCAAGTATGTGAATGGACTGAAGGAACTCAACATTCGAGATATGTCTCAAAGGGGACTGAGTATGAGTAACACAAACTTGAGAAGCCCGAGGAGGACTAGTAGGGACCAGTGGAACCCTACGAGTAGTAAATGAAGAGTATAGTCCTTATACTGAGTTTGTATTTCATGAGTAGGGAGAACTTTCTCTGTACTAGTCCTGGTTGGGATAGAGGCTTCAACTGTGTTCCTACAATCATAAGATATTCGTGGAGGCACGATCTGAAATAGAGTAAGATATTAGAGAAGATTCATAGTATCTATACTCTCTGGCATGAAATAAAACACTCCTAAATGCCTCGTAGCCTCCTCTTTATAAGTGTGGTGTACTACACACCCATAAATGAAAATCTACTCGACATGGCTTATAAATACCCTAATACCCTGAATCATGCTCTAATACCAAGCTTATTATGACCCAAACCTAGGCCTTAGCCGTGACGGACACCCCAAGCCAACCAAGGCCTGAGATGGCACTTTAGCCTTTCACCATAAACATAGTAATATAAAGAAAATGTGGAAGTCAACTCAAAAAAATAAAAGAGTTTGATAACTAACCAAAGGGAAATCTGAAAGTTAATTATAAATGCAAGAACCATAACCTAATATTGCCTACAATCCTCCATAAAACATCTACTAAGTCGGGACATGGCCCCAATTATACCAAAAGAAAGATCAATAGTACAATAATGATAGAATAACTAAAAGGTATAAATTCCTTTTAGATAATGAAAGGCTCATCACTTCTCACCAGCTATCCAGTAGATGGAACAAACAACCTAGCACTGCACAGGGTAAAAAAAATGCCTTGAACCTATATCATGAAATGATATAGCATCTGGAGATAGTTAGTACAATGAGTACTAACTGCAACCAAAGATAAGGGATAAAATATGCATTTTCCCCAAATTAGGCATAAAAACACGTGCTCATCAACTATTAGTATAATAAAATACCAAGGAAGGCGGCAAGTAACATGAACATGATCTTATAGAATTTAATCCTGAACTTTGTAGCTTCCACCTTCATCTATTAAACTATGGGTTATGTGTGTCCGGTACCCCCCAACCAATGGGGCCCCAATCCATATTGGTTGTACATACTGAGGTTAGACAAAAGCAACCATTAGACTAGAGCCACCATATTATCCTCATGTTAAGGACTGTCCTTATGTTGAGGACAATATTTTATCATCCACTTAAGGTATGACATCCCTATCCTGGTAAACATAGGTTTCAGGCATTGTTCATAAGGACTTACACCTTCATGGTGAAGCTATATAATTTCCTTTAGAGCCCAATTAAAATATTTTTCACATAACTTTGCCAAGGAGTCGTTCAATAAGGCATATTCATAATGGTATTGTCATATCAAGACTTCTAAGTCATTTGTATTATGCCAAAAAAATATTATTGTAAAACATTATCGACTCCTTAACCCCATCATTAAAAAACATACTCATATTCATCATTAAATTGTATAAGAATCTCAAAGAAAATCATGAAAGCATAATATTCAAGATGCATAATTTATGAAATGTAATGAGGACGATAATGATAATGATATGATGTGATCGAGGTTATCGAATAACCTCTGCATACCTCTACCAAGCATCTATCCTTCTAGATAGAATAAAGTAAAATAATTTAAATAGTGATTTGGTGCTTACCCAAGCTTGTAAATAGAAGAAATCAACCAAAATCTTCTCAAACCAAAGCTTAAAGTCTCAAAAATAGAAGAAAAATAGAGAAAGAAGGTTTTTATATTGACCCAATGGCGACCGCTAAAGAGATCACTACTTTAGGGAGGGTCGACCGCTAAAGCTATCCCCATATCGCAAAAGCATAGGCCACTTTAGTATTACCTGGATATTAGTTAGGTTCCACTTTAGCGATGCCTGGGATGCTAAGCGTTCACTACTGTAGCTGTTCTATGGATGCTAAAGCAGCTGCACCGTTCGACTGTGCTAAAGCAGTGACCGCTTTAGTTGTACCTGATTACCAGTTGGGCTTTACTTTAATAGCATCTAGGATGCTAAAACGTTCACCGCTGTAGCAGTTCCATGGATGCTAAAGCAGTTGTACCAGATCACTGGTGCACCAGCAACTTTGCTAAAAATGCAAAGTTGCATATCAAGTCCTCAAAATTTGTTTGAAATATCTTATAGGTAAATGAAATATGCTGCTAGACTAAATTCAATATTTTGGACTCAATGGCAATATTAGATTTTTGAAAAGAGATTTTCATAAAATTAACTCCCTAAATCCAATTTCATAATTATTCAAATCTAGGATCAAATTGAGACCTACAAGCCATAAAATCACACCAATCATGCTGACTATGATTGACATTTCAGATCTATTAGCATAGTCCATTTTATAACCTAACATACAAAACAATAAATATCAAGCAAAATCAACTATAAGGTCTTTTTACCATTTAAAAATCACTAACTTGCACAAATCATTTTGAATCGCATCAAAAACTGTATTAATTATCCCCACACTCTAGAAACATCATGTAGCAATCATGAACGGGGTAAAATGGTCAAACACATAAAAAAGAAAAGTTCACAGAATCAAGTTGTTATACTTGATGAGTATTTTTCCATCCTAAACTTCTCTAACACTCTACTAATATAGACTTTCTGAGACAACCTCAACAATCCTTATGATCAATCCTGAAATATTTATAACCTAGTCGCATAGGATGCCTCTCCCATATCTTTTATTTTACAGTTGTTAGAGAGATATTTCTTGATATCATGCAACATATCAAAATTACTAGTAGCAATAAAGATATCATAAATATACATGACTAACATAATAAATTTACTCTCACTAACCTTCAGATATATACAACGATCAATAGTGTTTATCTTAAATTCAAAGGTGATAATAGTTTCATTAAACTTAAGATACCATTGTCCGAAAGATTATTTAAGTCTGTATGTTGACTTTGTAAGTTTACAGTCCATGTGTTCTTTTTTTTAATAGAAAACCCCTCATGTTGATTCAAATAAACTTCTTCTAACTTTCCATTTAGAAAGGTTATTTTCATATTCATTCGATATATCTCTAAGTCATAATGAGATATCAAAGCCATTATAATTTTGAGTGAATCTTTTCCAAAGACAGGTGAAAATATCTCTTTGTAGTCAAGGCCATCTTTCTGAGAGAAACCTTTGGTAACAAGTCTAGCCTTGTGAGGTTCGATATTTCTAGTTGAGTCGCGTTTGGTCCTAAAGGCCCATTTACACCTAAATCTTTTACAACCTTTACGTATTTCAACAAGGACCCAAACTTCATCCTATTTAATAAATTTTAACTCATCTTTCATAGCATCTATCTATTCATTAGAATTATTATTTTTAATGTCTTGTTAAAATGAAACTGGATCATTATCATTCCTAAGTTAGTTTCAAACTCATGTAGATATACCAAATAATCATAAAAAATTACAGGTCTCTTTTATCTTTGAGATTTTATTGATGCTACTTTTACGGTTTATCTATTCCAGGTTCATTAATTATGGCTTCATGATGATTAGCAGGAGTATTAATTTATTGTGCTTATTGATTACTTGGTTGTACAATAGTTTCAGGAACAACAAATTTAAAAGAAGTACAGAGTAAAGGAATTTGCACCTTAGCTACTTTAATTTTGACGTTACGTGAGTCTTCACTCCCACTAATTTTGCCATTCTCAATAAACCTAGTGTTTTTGTCTCAACTATTCTTGTACTATGATTAGGACAATAAAATCTATACCCTTTTGATTTTTTCTGAATAACGAATGAAGAAACCACTAATTGTTCTTGAATCTAGTTTAATTTTTGTGGGTTACAAACTCTAACTTCTATTGGACAACTCCAAAACATGTAGCTATCTCAAACTAGATTTACTACAGTCCACAATTCAAAAGGTGTCTTTGAAACTGCTTTACGTGAAACCCTATTTAGCAAGTAAACGATAGTCCTTATAGCACACATCCACAATAAAAGAGGTAAAGATGAATTAGTTAACATACTCCTAACCATATCCATTAATGTACGGCTACACCTTTCTTCCACACCATTTTGTTGTGATGCACCAGACATTGTGTATTAAACATATATGCCACTTTTTTTTTGAGAAATTTAGCAAATAAACTTAGGTATTGTCCAGTTTCACCATATCATCCATAATATTCACCACCTCTATTAGACCTGGTTATTTTCATCATTTTGTCTAGTTGTCTTTAAACCTCAGTAATAAATACCTCTAAGGCATTAATTGTTTGAGATTTTTCATGCAACAAATAGACATATCCATAATGTGAATCAATAAAAGTAATAAAATATTTTTTCATACTGAAAGATGTGATATCAAAAGGAGCACATATATCGATGTGTATAGTTTTATGAAGTTATGTGCTTTGTGTGGCTTCTTTCTTTGTGTCCCTTGTTTATTTTTCTTTAATACAATCCACACAAATGTTTAGGCCAGTAAAATCCAAATCTGAAAAATTTCATTCTTAGCTAAGTTTTTCAATCTTTTTTTTAGATATGTGATCTAAACACTTATAAGTAATTAGATTGTTCATTCACCAAACTTCATTTAGTTCCAATATTATGATGCAAAGTTAAGAGTGTTTTGGCAAACAAATTATCAAGATTCAGTTTGTATAATTTATCACAAACAGTACTAGTACCAATGAGGTAATTATGCTTAAACAAACTAAAACATCCATTATAAAAAATAAAAGAGTATCCATTCTTATCTAACTTAGACAAAGAAACTAAATTTCTCAAAAGAGAAGGTACATAACAAGTTTCAACTAAATCTAAGTGACGCCCAGTAGCAAGAATCAAATAATAAGTTCTGACAACTTCAACTGAAGCCTTTACTCTATATCTAATGTACACATATCTTTCATTCTTGTTTATGGTCTGGGTTGTAAGGATTTTCTGTATTGTATTAGAAACATGAACAATACTATCAGAGTCAAGCCACTAAGTATTATTAGGAACTTCAGTTAAATTTGATTCAAGATATGTAAAATCACTAGACTTATCTTTTTTCTCGAACCATGCCTTACGTTTCAGGTAAACTTTCTGAAAGTGTCCAATTTCTCACAGAAATGACACTTACCATTCTTATATCCCTTCTTACGTACTTGAGATGAGGACTTATTAATATTAAGTTTCTTCTATTTTTTCTTACCATACTTCTTTCAATTCTTTTAAGCTCGTTGATGATTTATAAAATAAATGGAGTGGGTTCCTTGATTCTTCAACATTGTTTCCTCCTGAACCAGTATACCGTGCAATTCATGCACATCTTATTTGTCATTTATAGTGTTGTAGTTCATTTGAAAAGAACCATATTCAGAAGGTAATGAGTTGATGATGAATTGCACAAGGTTATTTTGTTCCATTTTTATTTCCAAAGACTTAAGTCTTGCTACTATGCTTCTTATTTCAATGACATGCTCATGCATTATATAAGAACCATCAAACTTCATGGCGGTCAAAGTACCCATTAGTGTCCTAGTAAGAGACTTATTGTAGTTTGAGAGAATTTTTTCACAAGTTTAAGATGTTCTTTCGCACTCTCGATTTTGGAAAGAGTAGTCTTAATGTTTTCTACAATAGTCATTCGCATATATTAGGCCTAATCTATTAGACTGATCCCAGTTTTGATAGTAGAAACTTTCATCAGCACTACTAGTTTCAGTAATAGAAGTTGGCTTCTCATAGTAAAGTGCAACATCAAGATCTAAAACTCCAAGATGAAATCTAATCTGGTCATACCAATCTGAGAAATTAAGACTGTTAAAGGTCGTAAAAGAGATAGAGTGAGAATTGAAGAGCAAATGCTACAAATAAAACATGCTCACTTGTTAATACTTTGAGTTTAAATATACTATTAAATTCAAAATTGCTTTATGTATTCTTAAATATATATTTATGTCCTCCTTTGGATGAAACATCAAAATAAAATTTTAAACATAATAATGCTTAAAAGTGTCATTGTTCTCATTAAGACAATAGCTAAGGTCACAACCATGACTGACCCAACTAAGTCCAATCGTACCTCACCAACTGCCCAACCATACCAAACCAAACCATAGGCCATAAACCATAGGTAATACCAAAACATAATATGATTAATCCCAAAATGTAATATAATGGAATAGTGAGAAATCCTGTGATGTGGTGTCAGCCCACCAATCTATTCCAATGCCAAGGCCGACACCAATACTGATCTTGCATATACCAACTCCCAGAAGTACCACCAAAGCCTCTATCCAAAAGAGTAAACAAATACAATTTGGACATGACATAAACCATGGACAAAACCAATATCCAAATTAAAAGAAAAGTGCATAAAGAAATCCATAACATGAAATGATGCATCCCAAAAGGATGGAAGCTCACCACTTTAGTCCAAATGCTGATACTGAATCTGCGTACTAAACAGAAGGAGTAGAATGGTCAGTTCCTGCATAGCATGGGTATACAGACGCCAGTAGACGGGGTTAGAGAGTGACCGCTAGCATGAATCTTAGGATAAGGATAAAATAATGTCAGCTATAAAACAAAGTAAAACCATCCATAATGCATACAACCATACAGATATAAGTGCCAAGAAAGGGAACTGGGTTTAGCATGTATTTAAAACTTTTATACCTGGACAGTATAGCTTGGTCGTCCTAAACCATCCACGGGCTATATGGGTTTAGATTCCCCTACCAAAAGGGCCCTAATGTGTGTAACTGCACGACTAGGAAATATCCCATGGGATAACTAATACATCCCCCAACATAAAATTTGACACACGCACATGGTCATCAAGACCCCTCATATCGACAAATATGAGTTTCTGGTTTTGGTCCCCCCAAGATCGCCACCTTCTACGACTTTGCTACACACTCCGCCATTAATGCCTAATTAAAACCAATTTCAAAAAAAACAAACCATTATACATTTATTAACCAAGGACAATATTAGTGGTATCATTATACCACCCCTTACTTGCAAGTAAAATCTATAGCCGATAAAGAGCACTAGCAGAAAAAGAGCCAGAACTTCTCTACTTCTTTTTCTGCCACTTGCTAGCATCCTTACCACCCTGAGACTGAGCACCTCCCTAATCAAAGAACCTGCCCCTCTTTCTCTGTCTATCCCTAAACTCTACCTACTTCCTCTTCTCATCCATGACCTATTGTATATGAATAGTTAACCTTGAGATGTCCATATCATTAATCAGCAAGACAGTCTTTCGCTCCAAATTCACATCTCTATTTAAACCAAAAGAAAACTTTCTCATTCTCGACCTTATATCAGCCACCAAATCAGGAGCATAACCTGATAGCTGATGAAAATTCAAAGCATATTCCTTTACTAACAACTTTCCTTGTCTGAGGTTCATAAACTCCTTCTCTTAGCTTCCGTCAGCTTTTGAGAAAAGACCAATCCAAGAAGTCATTAGAAAAGGCCTCCCACAACCCTTCTTGCTCTATATCACCTCTATCTCTATCCCACTCCTCATACCACTAATATGCAACATCCTTGAGATGATAAGCTAAAAAGTTAACCCTTTCTACATTAGTAGCTTGTATCACCTAAAAGATCTTTTCTATCTCATCCAAGAAGTCCTATGGATCCTCCTCAACCTTCACTCCAGTAAAAGTTGGAGGACCTATCTTTATGAATTGACCAACTTATGTGGCCTCAGCAAACAAAGCACCAGCCGCACCTTGCTCAGCCTGAGCAGCAACTAATTGGGCAATAACATAGATATACTGACAAAATTCTACATTCATCACGTTTCCTTAAAGGACCAGAGAAGAACTATATGGAATAGGAGGAACTATTGCACCATCAGTAATAGGACCATGAGATCAAAGATGTACTCCAGATGTAGGGCATACCCCTTCAGCATTATTCTTAGATAGGACAGAAAAATTTTCTTATGTTCCATATCTAAGAGGCATGATTTGAAACAAGAACAAACAAGGATTAGAGAAGATTCCAAGATTAAGAACTCAAGATTGAAGATCAAATTCTAAGAAAGTGACACATTTCTAAATGTCTCACAGCCTCTCTCTTTTGAGTGTGGCACGCTTCACACCCATAAAAAAGGCTCCACTCGACACGGCTTTGTGTACTTCCAAGTTGACCACGAACCTAGGCTCTGATACCAACTTGACACAAAACAACCTTAGTCCTTATCATAATAGGCATTCCAAGTCCAACCAGGACCGAGGATCGCCCCCTGTTACCTAACCCAACCACCTATAACCAGTCTTAGGTGGGCTAAATTTTGAACATATAACAATATAACGGTATAGTTATCATTAAGACTCTGGGATAGGGTCACAACTATGACCAACATAATCGAGTGCAACTGTACTACACCAACTGCCCAATCATACCAAACTAAACCATAGGCCATAAACAACAGAGAACACCAAAACATAATATGATTAATTCCAAAATATAATATGATGAAACAGTGAGAAATCTTGTGATGTGGTGTCAGCCCACTAGGCTATTCCAATGCCAAGGCTGACACCAATATCGGTACCGCCTATACCAACCCCCAGAAGTACCACAAAACCTCTATCTAAAAGAGTAACTAAATTTGGTTAGGACATGCCCCCAACCATGGCCAAAACTAATATCCAAATTAAAAGAAAAGTTTCTAAAGAAATCCATAACATGAAATGATGCCTCCCAAAAGGATGAAAGCTCAACACTTCAGTACAAATGCTGATACCAAATCATCATACAAAATAGGAGGAGTAGAATGGCCGATTTTGACATAACATGGGTATACAACCACCAGTAGATGGGGTTAGCGAGTGACCGCTAGCATGAACCCCCAAATAATAATTGAAAACCATAATCATGAAATAGTAAAACTATGAAATCAATTATATAAACCATGTCTTTAGTTGAAATTATAATGAGGGAAGAGAATCATTCCTTATACAATATCACCAAGACAATCCCCAAAGCAATCTGCAAAATAAAACCTTGGCCTTCTTGCCCCAAAAGCTCTTGAGAGAATTATGGAGTATTTTGGAATAGTTTCTAAGTGTTAATGAATAGAATAATAGGGTAAATAGACTCCTTAGTATATTAGAAGTCATGGGTCCTAATTAGGGTATGTATGGAATTGTCCAGAATACCCTCACTTAATTTGCACAAAATCCAGTCATACAAATAGACTGACCCATACAATTTATACCCTCCTATACGGTTGGTACCCACCATTCATATCCAAGCCTCAATCTTTGGATCAAACAATATCGAATATATGACTCATCTAACCAAGTCGTAACCACAGCACAATATCCGTACCCAAAACTCATATCCTTGGTAAAATAAAATACCAGGAGAATCAAATATCTTACACCATATGAATCCTTATTACAAATCGTACCAATCCCTATGACTCATACTCCTAAGTCGTACCTATTCCACTAACCAAAACTATCTCACCAATTAACACTGGTCAGTATATGATAGGACCATACCACTCATACTCCAGCATACGGCTCATACCCATGAGTTGTATTAGGTTCGAAGAATAGAATTATAGGAAATTTTCATAAGGGTCAAAAACTAGGATATTTCACAACTTTTAGGACCTCATTATCACCCTTCGTGATGAAATCAAAATGTCTCAATATGCGTAGAGGTAATATCTAGACTACTATAAGTACAACTGAGGGAGTGGCTACTACACAATGCTCTGCGAGAAAGTTTGGCTCCTCTCATAATATGTCAAAATCCTCCCTTATCTTAGATAGATCTGGCATATCTGTCTCTGTGAATTGACTTGTAACTCATTTTTCAAACTTATCCAGATATGTCTGGAAGTTAGTACGTAGCTCAGATAGTGCATATCTCTATGCGGCCTCCTATCTGTACTTTGCCTGCTCGAATTTGGTCCTGCTCATAGAGGGTAGTCATCTCAGTCTCAGCAACCCTCAACCAATCATTAGTGGCCCTCTGGCTATTGACTAAGATCTGGAAAAAACTCACTAGATATAGTGATCATATCGGTAGTAGGAGCTACAGTAGATGGGTGAGTTGGCTATAAAGATACACCAATTGGCTCTGAGGTCAAAGCCGGGGCTAATAAAGAAGTAGTTGGTGTCCCCTCACCCTATGTACTAGATTTTGGAGCCTCTATCTATTTTTCTATATCTATATTAATAACAATACCCACATCACCTCCATGTGTATCATCAAGATCTGTAAAAACTATTGATTCCTCAGCCTAGGCCCTAGGTATTGCAGTTGGCTCTTTTGATCTCTTGTGAAGGGCTAGCTGTGTTAGACCTTCATACTCTTTATTTGTGCTATAGCCATATCATATACCCTCTTATTTATGCCTGGTATCTCAAGTACACTGGCATCATTATGTAGTCACTGAATCATATAAGAAACAATAGATTAGTCACTTCTTAAATGCTCTATCATGGATCTTATGTCGAAGGATAGCTACAAAATTAATAGCATAACCGACTATTATACAAACAACTAGGTCTGTTCACTCCTAAGCTAATAAATTATTAAAAGAAATGGGGAAACATCAGTATCTGATCATCAACCACCAAAACTTAGCCTCAAAGGTCAATGAACCCTTCTTGATCAAGAGTAATGTAATTTGGGTCGAAGATGACTCTGTGAATAGTCTCTGCTAAAATACCAACTCCAACCCCTCTAATGAGAGTATGATCAAGATATGGATGCTCCATATGCCTCCTCAATCCTTGCAATCTTTGCATGGGAATCTCTACTGTAGCTCGGTATGATGCATAAAACTTACACACCATAGCCGGGTTGTATAAACCAAGCGATCAAGTTATCCACTCTAACTAATAATAATTAAATATAGCCCACAGCTGTAATGCTTCGCTCAGTCCAGATAGACCAATTTGGTGCTCCTCATAAATAATTCTCTTAGGCCTACCAGTATCTGAAAGACAACTGTCAATATCACCACCTCAGATGTGCCTTCGTGGCATGTGTGGGTGCCTAACTCGGCCCCTTCTATATTGATGCTTCATGGGTAGCCTGCTCTATACCTTTCTCAAGCTGGGGGTACATCTGATAGTTGTATATATATGGTGTTACCCTCTTCAGACTGGGGTACCACTGATAACTCCTTTTGCTCATCATCCTCAGATGAACCCTGGGACCCCTCTTTAGACTAAGGGTCCTGAGCTGCAACCTATGGAGTAGACTTAGAAGTTATCTCTTCATCATCATTATTATCGTCATGTGGAGGAGTGTGTGGGGGTGACATCCATGCTAACTTCATCTGTAGTCAGGCCATAACTGCCTGCGCAGCCTGGCATATATACCCTCTATAAACTCTGTGTGTCACTACTACTTTAGTGTCTCAAAATCGCCGTATTAGGTACCCCTCTATTAAATCACTAGGCTCGAGAGACTCTGTCATCTCCTCAAGGTACTGACCTTCTTTTTCACAGCTTTAAGTGATATATGTACCTAAAAACCACTCATTAGATTCCAACCAAAATGGGGGATAGAGAAAGTTGAAGAAAACCTCAAAATTCAAAAAGTTTGAATTTTTCCTTAATTTTCACACTCCTATAACCTATTTGAAATCACAACAAGTTCAATATGCACTCACTTATCAAAAATCATGAATTTTGAAGAAAACAAACATGCTCAACTAGTGATATTACTCTATTTATTAGAGTTCAAATTTCAATTAGGGCATGATAAGTCATCAATTTGAAAACTTACTAGCATTTTTTAAGCCTAATCTATCATGCTTTTTCCAGTTTATCATAGGTACTATTTGTTATTTCTAGTTTATCAACTAAACAAGAATTTTTAGATTTTAACTTAGTAACCTACTCTTAAGTGTTAGATATTTGGAGAGCTGGAGCAATCAACTCAAGCTCTTGACTTTCCACTTTTCCTTCTAGAGCAAAGTTTTTTCCTTTCATTTCACACATAGAGACAATCAGTACTTTTGCAAGACTTTTTATCTTTCTATCAGAATATTTGTCCAAGTTTTCTTTAAGGTCAGAAAGTGTAACCTCATTTTCTTCTTCATCTTCAGTATTTTCCATAAAAGAAAATAAGGAATCAAAGGTCACTTTCTCATCCTCCACTGCAATCATGGAAACATCTTCCTGCTTCTCATCTTCCTCAGATTCATTAAAGGAATCTCCTAATATTGCTAGAGCCTACCTTACTGCATAATCAATTGCAGCCTGTATTCTTGATTTTATAGGGACTTGGTCCCTATTATTTTCTCAGTCATCTTCAGTTTTGAGGTAATACTAATGATCCAGTTTGTGCATTGGACAGTCCTTAATAAAGTGTTCAGGACTTCCACATTTGTGACACACCTCAACCTTGATTTCGTTGATACTACTACTTTTTCTTCTTTGAAATTGACCACTCCTTTTCATTACTCTAACAATCCTATCTACTAGATAGGTAACATCAATTTTTTCATCATCAACTGGATCATATTTAGAAGCCTTCAATGCTAGGGATTTTTCTCTTTTTGCGTCCTTCTTCTCCAACTCTTGCAGCTTCTTTAGCTCATGGGTCTTTAGATTTCCAATCAGTTCATTCATGGTGAGGGTATTTAAGTTTCTAGCTTCAATTATACCATCTACTTTGCTTTCCCAGGACTTAAGAAGAACACCAAAAATCTTTCTTACTTGTTTATACGCTGGACTCACTTCTCCCAAGCAATGTAAGCTCATTTGTGATTAAAGTGGATCTCATATGTATTTCTTGGATAGTTTCTTCTTTTTTCGTGGTGAAGGTTTTGTACTGAGTAGTCAGCATGTTTTCTTTGGAATCCTTCATATCAGTAGTACCTGCATGTGCAGCCCTCAAGTAATCCCAGATATCTTTGGCATTTTCACAAGCTGAGATCATGTTATATTCATCAGGCCTTATTCCACAGACTAACAATTTTTTGGCCTTGTAGTTTTTCTCAATCATTCTTCTATCATCTTCATTGAACTTCTTTTGATGACCATCTTTGTAACCTATACTTCTTTGACTTCTTTAACAAGCACATAAGGACCATCAAGAATAATGTCTATAAGATTTTATTAGGTATCTCTCATATATATAATGCTTTAAAACTAGATATTCTTATTAAGATATGTTGATTGACTCTAGATGAATAGATAAGGGCATTAAATTCATAGTATTATTAGGTAACGAGCCAATAGTGAGTCGGCTTTCATTTATGTGTCATTGTATGGTGAGTTTTTATATATTTCTTGTTTTTCATTAATATCTAAAACTGCATGGTTTATGTAAGAAAAAAAATAGATGATTTGTGTAAGTGAAAAAAAGTAGAGACTTATTATATGATATAGCATTTCTTCATTATCCAATGACCAAAATTTACATACCTATTCATTATCCATAGTTAGCTTTTTTACCCTATAACAAATATCATATTAACCTTTCTCATCATTGATTAGCCTTACATTGATTTCATTCAAAGTTCCCAACAAACTTTAAAGTTGAGAGCTAAAAGTAAAAGAAAATAAGAGGGTGAATCAATAGGGAATTTGTGCAGAAAAAACAGAAAGAAAGTTTACAGATTGTCCATACTTTAATACTTAAATCATTGTAGTAAAATGAGCAAAATAAAAGGTTAGAAAAAATACCCATTGCTAAGAAGGTATGAAATATGAAAATTCCTTAAAAGAAAAGAATATGAAAAGGGAAATATAAAACAAGAGTTGAAGAGGTAAACTAAGATGATGAGTCTTAAATTGAAAGTTATAGTTTTTAGAGTGCATAAGAGAGTAGTCACTATTTTGACCAAATATTTCCTACCCATTACATAACGGATAATACAACTAAATAAAGATCTACTGATCCTATATTTCTATATTTATATTAATGAAGTATTACATTAAGGGTAAGCTTATGATATATCTTGCATACATGTGAATTCTTTTAAGAGAGTGAGCATTAATGTTTTATTTATATTCCTAAAAAATGTTATGCGTTATGAATTATGTGAGGGGGCATCCATTTGAGGAGAGGGTATATAGTTGATGCAAGCTTGGCAATTTATTTAACTTCTTCACTTGATAATGTCATCCTTTTCCCAAGGTATGTGTTCAAAGAGTTGGTTCTAGAGATTGAATCATTTTGGTAGAAGTCTCTTATTTTGAATTATTGAACACACATTGTTTGAACAGTTACTAGTTTGAAATATTTTGGAAATTTAGGTGAAGGTAATCTATTGAGATTGAATATTAGAATGAAGGTTAAGCTAGAAGTGTTTAATGGTTGTTCGGAGATGAACAAAAGTTAAAGTGTAGGATGATTATTTTGAGGTATTATACATTTTTTTCACTATATTTCTACTATATTTGTGCATGTTTTGAGGATAATATAGTTTAATATTTATGATTTATGCTTGAATTTATTATATACAACTTATGTGATATGTTTTGTTTGATTTAGGTGAAAGAAAACAAAATATGACTAAAAGAGGGCGTAAATAGCCAATATTTGGAAGAAAATTTCAAGGAGAAGTTGGAGGGCCGTGGAGTGAGTTCCAGAGAGAATGGGAGTCAAAAATACATTTTAAGAGCTTGTGATGCGATCTCTAGGGCGAGCAGATAGTAGCAAGGGAAAAGTTTTCCCCTTTATCTAGTTTGACTTGGAGGAATCTCTTAGTTGTTTTGCCAAAGAAAGAATAGAGGATCTCAGAGATTGGTCTTAACATTCTTAGGGTTATTCCGTACACTCTTTACTTAGGTTTAATTATTGTTTATCCACTGATTGTTGTTTTGTAATCGAATTATGAGTGACTAAAAGTCTTCTATCTATAGTTCTCGCAATAGTATGGATATCTTAATTTATGTATAGTTTGTTTTTACGAAATCTATCATTATGTTTTGTTATTTTAACCTTATGCTTACTATTTTATTATTTTGTGACCAATTGGATCAACAAATAATTTCTAGATGATTCGAGAGATAGAGACCAGATAATGTGACTTAAGGAAACTAGGATGTGTCTGTAGATGGATTTGTAGCTAGGAGGTAAACATACCTATATCCCCCTACTTGGATCACTTACAGGATAACATTTTATTTTAGTTGAATTAGTTTGACTATCACTGCTCAATGATGAACCTAGAAGATTAATTTGGATAGACAGTAGGATGAGTGAGATCTCATGACCATAGTATTAAGTTTGATTCAATAATTTGGTAGATATGTTAATCATTCTTAAACAATACATATAAAATCCTATGAGATTATACTAGAGCCATATTAGCATCATTGAAATAATTTCTCCAAGGAGAAGATATACCCTAAGATACTTTGAAATGACCACTTTTAGTGGAAATGGTTTTCAAAGCGGCCATGTGGTGTTCTTTACCATAATTCGGTATAATCTCAATGATGCCTCTAGTAGCAACGAAAAGAGGTACAACATGGAAAAAGCAAAAGTGACGATTCATTAACCACTTGAAACTTCTGATGGTAAAATAATATATATGGGTTTACAATAAAATATATGTTACGTTTGTAGTATTATATTAAAGTATGAAGGATCTTTGAGAAGTGATTTAAACTTTTTACACTTCATAAAAATCTTCGCAATAGACGAAACATCTAATTTTAGATAATCAAAGATTACACGTGGACTTGTCTTTAAAAGTAAGGAAAGATTTTAAATATAAAAAAATAACCGTACCACAAATATGGTTCAAATTGATGTCTCTCTCTTAGCCTCTGGCAGTAAGGAAAAAAGGTACCACATGACAAACGCAAAAGTGATGATTCATCAACCACTTGAAACTTATGATAGTAAAATATATATGTGCTTATACTAAAATATATGTTTATGTTTACATTATTAAATTAAAGTGTGAAGAATCTTTCAAAAATGACTTAAACTTTTACACTTTATTAAAAATCTTCACGCACAATAGATAAATCATTTATTTTAAATAATCAAATGTTACACGTGTGGAGAACGTGCGGTTAAACTAGTATATATAAAGGTAAAAGTAAAAGCGCTAGAAGAAGCCAAGTGACAACACAATAGAAAGCCATGTGGCATTATTTAGGACAAGATTAAAAATATTGTAATAAAAATTTTGAATTAAAAGATTAGATATATTTAAATATTTAAATTTAAAAATATTAGGTTTTATAGTAAAAAAATTATCATTAGCTTCAAAATAGAAACCTAATATTGAACAGTTCTAAATGAACTCTAACTATTCAGAACTTATTTCTTTCTGTTATGAAATATAAAACAAAGAAGTAGAAGAATAGAGAGAGAAGAAAGAGTAATTCTTATTTCTCTAGAGGGATTATTTACAATGAAGGAACTCTTATATTTATAGAGAAAATTTATCCTAGTTTCTCACTAAAAGATAGATACTTCAAATCCTGATAGAAATCAACTAGATCTTGATAGATCTTGATAGACATTCACTATAATGTAAATACATTTATAACACTCCACTTTGAATGTCTAATTGATAGAGAATATGTCTCGTTAAAACCTTACTAGAAAAAAACCCATGAGAAAAAAATCTAGTGAAGGAAAAAGAGTACACATTTCTAATAATAAGCATATAGGTTGCCTCATTAAAAGCCTTACAAGGAAAACCCAGTGGAACAAACCCTCAAAAGAAAAAAAGAGTACAACGCGTATGAACTCCTCCTAATGAGAACATCCTTGAGCTTTTGCATCCCGAAGTTGTTCATCATCTTCTAGAAAGTTGCAGTTGGAGGAGACTTGGTGAATACAGCCACATTGTCACTTAAACAAAAATAAGAACTACTCTCTCTTCTCTCTCTATTCTTCTTCTTCTTTGTTTTATATTTCATAACACGTTATCAGCACGAGACTCTGCCAAACAAGGTGAAATCTAAAGTTGCTTTTGTTTAAAAACAAACTTCTAACAAAGCAGTCGTGTAATCATGTCCTTGACCTAAAAAAATGTTAGAAGAGCAATAACTGGGCATTTCATTGTTCGGAGAATGCATGAAATAGATTAATGAAAAAGGGAAGCTATATAAAGAGTAGCCAACTATTCAGGTTTTTTATGGTTTCATTCACAAGTATCATGGATCACACCAGGTAATTTAAGGACAGAAAAGGTTCAATTTAATGTAAATATATTTACCAATAATATAACTTTTCTTTTTTATCAATTCATTAAGTAGAAAAAAAATGTACTATCTTATAAGGCATAACTACATATAAGATTATATATTAGTCTTTTGTTATTTTTGGTTTGGAACCACATACACATATGCTTTAAATTTGTTCATGAAGAATAATGTTGTTAAAAGATATGATGATGAATTTAAATCTCATTAAGAGGGTAAGACATTGGGGTAAAAGTTTTAATGCGCCATGAGAATAAGATTTTGGGTTCAAGTCCCATCGATTTATGTCTAAGACGCCTATATATGGATAATATGTTGAGTTTGAATCTCAATGCATCATTATATTGATGATATTATGATGGTTAAGGCAAAATATCAATACTATGATGGCTAAGGCCTAAGGCAAAATAATGGGTGTTTGGTGAAAGCCATGAAACATATCCCATTGATATGCTCCATAAAAGTGAATATGGTAGCAATATATGATGAATCTGAAAGTTGGCAACTTGCTCCATTCTTGAAGTAAATGGGGTAGCAGTGTATAATATGTTTGAAGACAAGTGATGATATTTTCACATACTTATTGTGATTATAATTAAAGATACGTTGGAGAAAAGTTCTCTACATTATATGTATGCCTTAGTTTGCTCCTGAAGTAGCAATATTTTAAATAAGGCTATAAGCTATCATAATTTGATAGGCTTAAGGCACGATTATATTTCATTCCTGCGGAATGAGAAACTTATTAATACAAATGCGCACTTGATTGTGATGGTATTACAACCCACCTCCGAATAAGGCGGAATAACTGAGAAGAGTTATTTTGAAATCTACTTCTAAAGAAGTAAATCTAAAATTTATTCATGTAATAGTAAATCTAAAATTTACTAAAGAAAAAAGGCACATATCATGGTAAACTTAGAGTTTACTAGTACAAAAGTTCATAAGTTGACATGAACGATTACGACATCCCAAAGATGTACATATTAAGTATTAAACATATATTGAAAAATTAGTAAATTCTTCATGAAGTTTAATATTGCTTGTTCTCATGATACGTTGGTTGGACCAACTACTATTGGGATTGGATCCCTTAAAATCTAAAAAATTTAAAAGGTGAATATGGGCCCATTCACCTATCATGTGATATGTTTTGAAAAAATGCATCAATAAGATGATCACATGTACATTTATTGTCAACTTATAGTTTGAGATTCATAAAGTTGCTTGCTCAGTAAAATTGAGTTAAGAATATAATTTTCAAATTATGTAATCAAGACAATCTTGATATAATGTTTGGGCATTGAATGTCTTCGATAAATAGCTAAACCATTGATAAGAAGAACAAAGGTTTATGTATTGGTCTGAAATATGATATGTTGTATACAATAGCACTTGTATGCATTAGACCAATAAATTATGATTAAGTTCTCTCAAAGTTGGTTTTGAGTCACGAACCACACGTTGTTCATTAATAATTTTGATGTGCGGTATACGATTAATGAATATACTGTGATGCAAAAAGATGGATTCCTCAAAGAAGATGGAGGATACATGTTAGTTTTCCTAACATAAGGGAGAGATTATAAGCAGCTATGAAGTATGTTAGGAATTATCATCAGATCCTTATTAAAAAGATAATTCAAGTCAAATACTGAATGCATCTCATATTTAAGTTGTAAGTGCTCCTAATTTGTGTCTCTAAAGGACAAAGTCTACGCATGTATGAAATATGGTAGACCAATCGGTTCCAAATGAAATAATCCTTGAAAGATAAGGAGCAAATAATCATATAAGAAGGCAATGTGCTCTTGAAGAGACTACGACATTACACTTCATGAAATCTTATGGGAGGTTCAGATACCTAAAAATATTGAAGTGATGAGATATCAAAATAAGAAACCATCGACGATATCTTTAATACAATATTGGTGCAATATTGTAAAAGATTATGAGAATTTGAATTCTACGTTAATTTAAGAATGTTGCTGTAGAACTATTTATGAAGTGACATGAAAGGATGCATCTTGGTAAGCATAAAACTTATTTGATTTTTTATCCAGACACTTGAAGATGTCACACATGAAATGTTGAATATTGTCACTTGACAAAATTTATATGAAAACTTCTTTACGAATTCAAAGTATAAAAGTTTTTCGAAAACTTATTGATAATCCTTATATTGTATAAGACTATAGCTTAAAAATTATTGAAACTCTTGGAGAGTTTTCAAAGAAATAGATTATTTGCTGAAATGAGAAATATACCAAATTAGATTGATTATGAAGTACCATATCTTAGTGAAAGTGGTTCACTCATGTATCTTACAAATACTACAAGGCTTGATATAGCCTTTTCAGCCAATTTGTTAGTAAAGTATATTTCTGCTCCTACTAAGAGACATCAGAATGGGATAAAACACATGATCTTATTTTATTCTAAAGATTATAGTCCCAATCTTATTGGTTATGCTGATGTTGGGTACTTATCTGACCCGCATAAAGTTCGATCTCAAACAGGCTATGTGTTCATATATGGTGGTACTTCCATATCTTGGAGATATATAAAGCAGTCTATCGTAGCCACTTAATCGAATTATACTGAGATAATAGCTATTCATGAAGCAAACCAGGAATGTCTATGGTTGAGGTTCATGATATATCTCATTCGAGAAAAATGTGGTGTGAAATATGATAATCTACCCACAATTTTGTACAGAGATAATGCAGCATACATAGCACATCTTTAGGGAGGATTCATAAAAGGAGATAGAACGAAGCATATTTTGGCAAAGCTTTTATACATACATGAACTTCAAAAGAATGGTGATATTAACGTGCAACAGATTCGTTCAAGTGACAATGTGGCTGATTTATTCACCAAATCTTCTGCAACTTTCAAGTAGATGCTGCACAAGATTGGGATGCAAAGGCTCAAGGATGTTTTCATTAGGGGGAGTTAAGACGCGTTGTACTCTTTTTTCCTTACGAGGTTTTGTCTGACTGAGTTTTCCTTGTAAGGTTTTTAATGAGGCAACCTATATGCGTATTGTTAGAGATGTGTACTATTTTTCCTTCACTAGATTTTTTTTCCCACTGGATTTTTTATAGTAAGATTTTAGCGAGGTACATTATCTATTTAGACATTCAAGGGAGAGTGTTATACATGTATTTACATTATAGTGAATGTCTATCAAGATCTAATAAGATCTAGTTGATATCTATTAGGATTTGAAGTATCTGTCTTCTAGTCAGAAACTAGGTGTATTTTTCCTATAAATAGATGGGTTTTATTCATTGTATTCTCAATGAAGAATCCCTCAAGAGAAATTAGAATTATTATCTATTCTCTCTCTACTCTTCTTCTCTATTCTTTGTTGTTTTATAACACTTTCAATATTATAAAATATATTTTGATATTAAATAATAATAATAATAATAATAATAATAATCTATATATATAATATTTGAATTTGAAATTACACTATTCTTTTAAAAGGAAAAGAATTACTGAAAAGTAGAATCCCATTTGAATTTTTAACTAAAAATTATTTAAGTTAATTACTTATCCATTTATTACTTAGTTAAAAATAATAATTCAAAACGTTTGACTATATTGTACTTTACATTCATTTCGGGTGAAAAGTTATTTATAGGATAAAGTCACATTTTTTTTTTTTTAAAAAAAAGAGCATAAAAGAAAAGGATAAAATAAAAAAAATGGTCAAATTAAAGAAAATTTTAGTTAACCTAAACCAACTTAAATCCCTCACTCACATAATTCTTCATCCCCTTGTTCCCCATTTTCCTCGAGCAATTATCACATCATGCTCCATTTTTGTGGAAGAAAAATGGCCTTTTATATTATAAATTTTAATTGTAACTTTAACGCATTTCGTCAGCAACTAATTCAAGAAAGATTTCAACAATTGTATTGTATTATTTTGGCAAAGTTCGTGTTCTTAGTATTATTTTATACTGTTTATTTTAATTCAAAGATTGTATGTTATATTATTTATTTTAATAAATTTTAGTTTCAAAGATATTTTAAAAAAAATACATTTAGATAAAGATAGAGTTTGTTGAAAATTAGTTAGTTGAATTAGTGATAAACTTTTGAATTTAAATAGGAAGTTATAGAGTTTTCTAGAATTTTAACTGAAAACAAACTCTATACTAGAATTGAATCGAAAACAAACTCTATATTAGATAGAATCTCAATTAACTCTTTCATATATAAACTCATTTTTCAAACCAATTTGCTTCTTAGTTCACCCTCTAATTTATTTTAAGCTTATTCTTTGATTCGTAAATCAAATTCATAGATTGATATATAATATTCATGGCTGCCATATGCTTTTATTATTATATTTGTGCACAATTTGCTTGCTATTCAAAGTTTAAGTTCAGTTTATTTGATTATAATTTGCTAACAATTTGTATGCTTGATCGTGAAGAATTAGGATCAATAATTGTCATGAAATAATTTTATATATTGAACGTTGATCTCCTTTATCTGATTGTGCTAGGTGGTTGGGTTAGCAAATAATTTTTATATGAAATAAAAAGGTTGGTTTTATATACATCTATTTCTGGATAATCAATAAACTTTGAAAATGACAGTCTAAGGAGAAAATCTAGAATCAAACAACCGAAGAAGCATAAGGTAATTACTTATGGAGATCGCATAGATGCTTTGTTGTTTGTTTTTTCAAAAATCAACAGTTTGGATCTATCAGTTTGTCACGCTAATTTTTTTCATTTATATTGCAGTTCTTTAAAAAAATATTGTTAAAAACATATATGTTATTAAGTTTTGAGTTTAAAACTTGAATTGAAATTAAAATATAATATATTTTAATTTTATTTTGAAAGAAATAGCCCGTTTTGTTAACAAAAAAAAAAAAAAAAAGCAAAATACAAAGTATCCTAGAATTCTATATTTTTAAATATATAAATTGTCTTTATTTTTTTCAAAAATATTTCTGCATATATGTTATTGTATTTGAATTCAAAATTAAAATTAAACTAGGATACATTCTTTTTCAAAAAAAAAAAAAAAATCCTCTTTGTTACTGAAAAAGAAAGAAAAAGAATATCAAAGAAAAAGATAAACTAGAATTTTATGTTTATATATATAGAGAGATTGTTTGTTTTTTTTGAAAGAATATTTCTAACAAATATGTTATTGAATTACTTTTTTTTTACAATAGAATTATTTGATTATAGATATGTAATAATTTGTGTTTATTATTACAAAGAATAGCATTCATTAAAAAAAAAGACTATAAATCATGCACACATGAGATTTCTCTAAATAACTATTAAGGTATAAAATTTTCAAGAAAGCAGCAGCGTGTTGATATAGGTCAAATTATAAAATTTGAAGATCTTAATTGGAAGTACGACATTACATCTAAAATATCCGTGAAAGTAAGATAGTTTAGTAAAATGTCGCAATTGAAATTTCCCAATAAGATTTATTTTAATCTTTAAAAAAGTTTTTCAAAAGTTAAAATAAATTAGTAATTTTTTAGGGGAGGTGTTGGGTAGGGAGTCGGGGTTAGGGGTGGGTGAGGTAAACAAAAAAAGTTTTTTTACAAAAATAATATTTTTGGGTGAGGGTTTTTTTTGGGGGGGGGGGGGGGGGGGGGG
>NC_061122.1:181951597-182024247 GCF_002878395.1 Capsicum annuum | reverse complement strand
GGGGGGGCGGGGTGGGGGTATTTTAATAGTAGCATGAGAGCTTCTATTTGAATTAATTTAATAGATGTAATAACGAATATGAAAAATGGATTAAAATGTCCTTCAACTATATGAAATGGTGCAAAAATGTCCTCCGTCTACTTATTGGCCCTAAAATGTTCTTCATGTCTACCTATTGGGCCTAAATTGTCCTTTCCGTCTACCTATTGGGGCTACTTTGCTCTTTATTTAGGCAAATTACATGGAAAGACATTTTTATATACTATATCAAAATTTTATGTTTTTTATTTTTATTGCCTGCTTTCACGATACCTCCATAAAAATATATGATAATTTATACCATAAAAAGTTATGGTATATTTATATATTATACTAATTATATTTATATCATAAAAATACATGGTATATTTATACCATACAAATTATATTTATACCATATAAATTATATTTATACCATAAACAATATATGGTATATTTTAGATATAAAAAATTTATACCATCTAATACTGGAAATATATATTTATATTTAATTTTTTAACAAGAAAAGTACTTCCATAAATATTTATTCCATAAATTATATAAAAAATATAATAATAATCTAAGTTTGACATAAATTCCATTTATACAACTAAAATACATGGTATTTATGTACTTGTAACATAATGATTTTTATTCCATAAATATTTATCCATAAAAAATTATGGTTAACTCATTACATTAGAATTAAAAATACACGATAGTGAATTAATACTAGATAATTAACATACATGAAAATAAAATGAAACATACTGTAAGCAATAAAATTTTATTATATTTAAATCCATATAAAATTTGGATAATATTAAATTTAAAATATATTAGTCCCAAATAAACATTGTGGATTAATGTAATTGGATCAATTATTTAAATCAAAACTTGTCTGGGTTTAATTAAAGTCTAATTCTTTTAATTGGGCTAGTCCATTAATTTGGGTTAAAAATAATAATTAGCCCACTTTATCAAGCCCAAGATGTCATCATATTAATTTGGGCTACAAATGACTGAGCCCACTTTATCAAGCCCGAGATGTCATCATATGCTAGAGGCCCAATTTGGTGCCACATGTCAAATGACATGCCATGCCAAGTCAAGTGAATGAGACAATGGGACCATGCCACGTGTCAAAAATGATGCAGTAAATTAAAAGCTCATAAGAAATGTCATGTCACTTAAATCTGATTGGTCAAAGGAAGTTCATGTTTATCATGATTCTTTACTTCCTACAACTATAAATAGGGGCCTCATAATTCAGAAAAGACGAACAAGTTTAACAAGAAACAAGAGAGAGCTCGTGGATCAAAGCAGCAGATTTCTCTACAAATTTAAGAACAAACTCAAGATTGCAAGATCAAGAGTTCAAGGTTCAAGAACAAGCTCAAGATTTCAAGATCAAGAGTTCAAGGTTCAAGAACAAGTTCAAGCTTTAAGATCAAGACTACAAGATTTAAGAACAAGCTCAACGGCCCTTGAATTCAAGTACAAGTCGAGATCAAGTTCATCAAGTCTCCAAATCAAGTTCAAGTTCAAGATCAAGACCACAATATTCAAGAACAAGCTACCAAGCCCTTGGATTCAAGCACAAGTCAAGATCAAATCCGTCAAGTTCAAGTTAAAGTTCAAGATCAAGCTCGAAGCCCTTGAATTTATAGTTGAAAAGGCGAATCAGAGGAATCATAGAGATTGTAACACTCACTTATTGAAATCAATAAACCGATTGTTGTAATATTTTTCTTATCTCAATTATTTATTTTTGGTCTCGATAATTTTATTGTCTAACAAATTCTGGCATGCCCAGTGGGACGATCTCTACCTCTCATCTCAACTTTTCAAACTTTGAAGATTAAGAACGCCGAAATGACTTCCAAGAAGATCAACTCTCAATCAACTGCTTTCAAGGTTGTTGATTCAAGGTTCTCTGCCGAAGTAGAAAGCATCCTTGGTGTTACTTTTGAGATCTTGGAAGCTGTCACGAGGAGTTAGGCAAACATGGTAGGACAAAAAACACATCCATTGTCGTCCGTGCCAACTCCAATTTTTGGATCTTCAACCCCAAAAGGAATGAAGTCCAATGCAAGTACTTCAAAAGGAGGAAGCAATTTTGCGGAATCACTTAAGAAGACTATTGCTCTACTTGAGCATTCTGGTTCCAAATACTCTGGCGCAAAGAGCGATGGTCGTTTAACAAATGCGTCATCTCCACTTACACCACATAAGTTGACCACTTTGAAGATCAAACTATACGATAATAGATGTTACTCTCCGACGTCTCCGATGATCATGCAAGCAATGGTAACTGATGCCTCATCTATGGAGGTGCAGCTTGCGAATCTGACAAAGCAATTGAAGGCCTGACCAACTATGTTCAGAATCAAGAGGCTAGGATTGATAAGATAGTGGATAGGGTGAAAGGCTTGATAGACGGAGAATCTAGCCATGCACCAAGAAAAGCTCCAAAGGTTCATAAGGTAGAAAGTCCTGTGAAACAAATACCACCGACTAAAGAGGTGAAAGTTTCTGCTGAAAGAATGATCCTGATTAGGCAATTAAGGGAATTCATTGAAGGGACCCTCAAAGACAAGTATGATGCTGTCACCAAGTCTTTCCTTGCGTATGCCAAGCCCTACACTGCGAGAATAGATAGCCTCAAAATGCCTGACAGTTATCAATCCCCAAAATTTTAACAATTTGAGGGAAAAGGTAATCCGAAATAACATGTCACACACTTTGTCGAGACATGTAATAATGTTGGAACTTACAGTGACTATCTTATCAAACAGTTTGTTTGTTCCCTAAAGGGAAACATCTTTGATTGGTATACAGACCTCGATCCTAACTCTATCGATAGTTGAGAGCAATTGGAACACGAGTTCCTAAATTGATTTTATAGCATAAGGCGTACAGCGAGCATGATAGAGCTCATAAATACTTGGCAAAGAAAGAATGAGCCAATCATCTACTTCATCAATTGATGGAGAAATGCGAGTCTAAACTGCAAAGATAGGATCAGTGAAGCTTCTGCAATATAGATGTGCGTCCAAGGAAAGCACTGGGGGCTTTTCTACATTTTGCAATAAATTAAGCCAAAATCCTTTGAAAAGTTAGCTACTCGTGCTCACGATATGAAGTTGAACATGTCTTCTGTTGGAAAGGAAGGAGCGCCTATCCATAACCCTCAAAGGGGAAAGGATAAGAAAGAAGCCGAAAGATGGGGCAAGTTTGTCCCCAAAAATGACAACAAGGAGTCCATGAATATTGATATGTCTCCTGTAAAGGTCACCAGAAAGGTGAGAAAAAAGCAAAGTATGAAGACGACTTCTGGAGAACGTCCAAATCAGAAAACTTTAAAGGAGATGCAAGAAAAGAAATATCTCTTCCTTGATTCTGATATTACCGAGATTTTCGATGAACTCCTTCAGCATAAACTCATTGAACTCCTAGAGATGAAGCATCCCAATGAAGCTGGAAGAACCAATGACCTTAATTATTATAAATATCATAGGATCATAAGTCACCCTCTGGAAAAATACTTTGTCTTTAAAGATAAAGCCATGCAACTGGCAAAAAAGAAGAAAATCTTCTTTGACGATGACACAGTCAGTTCTCATCAAATATCCATTACTTTTGGCTTGCTTGACCCTGTCCAAATATGTGTTGGAGAGCATAATGAGAAAATATTAAAGCCTGAAGGGTCTTAGATTAACGAAGACGATGATGAAGGTTGGACTCTAGTGACCAAACATAGACACAAGAAGACGAGTCTACGAAAGGAGATGTACGAGCAGCCAATTGGAAGAAAAATGGTGAAGAAACCAAGGAAACAAAAGTTGGTTGAACTTCCAAAGAAGACAAGGATGACGGAGCTTCATCACCAAAACCTCAACGACTGGTGACTTTAGAGGAATTCTTATCGAGTTGGTTCAACGGAAAGACTGCCCAAGTCAATCTTGAGGAATCTTGTTTTAACACTGCCAAAGAGAGGGAAAAGGGTGAAAATACACCCATAGAAGTTCCTTCATCCTCTGAACCACTTGGCCAAGAGGCACATGTATGTGATACAAAAATCATATTCACAAATAACGATCTTCTACTTGGTGAGGCCCTACATAATCATCCCTTATACATAGTGGGCCAGATTTAAGGAAAGAAGACCAATATAATCTTGATAGATGAGGGATCTGGAGTCAACATCCTACCTATCCGCATGATGAAAAAACTTGGTATCACTACTGACAAACTGGATGAGAGTCCTATAATGATCCAAGGATTCAACCAAGGGGGCCAAAGGGCCATGGGATCTATCAAGTTGGGGATTCGTATGGATGATTTTCAATCAAATATATTGAGCATGTGATTGATGCCAAAACTTCCTACAATATATTACTTGGTAGGCCTTGGGTGCACGGGAACAAAATTATCTCATTCTCTTACTATCAATGCTTAAAGTACCTCAAAAATAGAGTTGAAAAAAAGATAGTAGCTGATGATAAGCGATTCACTGAAGCTGAATTACACTTTGTCGATGCAAAATTCTACTTGAAGAACTATGTCGTGAATGAGAAAAGGGTTGATGATGTCACTAAGACCAAGTGTGATGATCTTGCAGCCAAGAAGGTTGTGGTGACTGTTGAAAAAGTTGCCACCAAGAAGCCTCTCTCTACTTTAAATGAAGAAAGCGTCGCTCCTATGAAAAAGAAAGCGACTTTTGTTCTTCGCTACGTGCCAAAGGTAAAGAAAGAGAAAGATCACCCATCTGATGCCTAAGATAATATGCTAAATTGGATAACTTTTCCTATTAGGAAGATTGATGTGATAAATCCATCCTCAAGGCTAGATGTGGCATAATATCCACCACAAGATACAACACTCCCTACGAAGCAGACAAAGGAGGGCTTCGACCCAAATGCATACAAGTTATTTGTAAAGGCTGGATATAATCCTAATGAGCCATCAAGGTTAGGTAAACTTCCTTTGGAAGGTACAATAAAGCAGGCACATGAAGTCCTAGGATACACATAGACACCTCCAATTCGTATCTCCATAAGAAGGGCGGTATGTAACTACATCATTGTAGAAGAGGAGTCTACCGTATCCAATAAAAGACCTTCTATCATTGACCGACTTGAAGAATCAACCATAAGAAATTCTGTATTTGATAGGTTGGGTCCTCTAAATAAGAAGAGAAATAACAAGAGTCAGAGAAGTCATCAAAGTACAATAGTGCACTCCTCGCTTACGATCCAGAAGGATTTCCAAAGTTTGATTCCTTCAAGAATGAGGTGGCAGACGAAATTGGTGGTTTCATGCAACAAGGTATTAAAAACAAAGGCTCATACTATGGTTTATACCAAGTAACATGAGGAAGATGAAGAAAGTATTGGCTCCTCATATTATGTTATGACCCAAAATGAGAAAGATATCTCGTCTTAAATAAAGGTTGATGAAGAGATAGAAAATGCTTTCATGTGTTATCATATATCCATTAACGATGATGATCCTCAAGAGGAGAAAGATGTTGGAGATGCTCCGTCTCAACTTGAAGAAGGAGTAAAGGCCACAATAGATCCCCTAAAAGAAGTTAATCTTGGAACTGATGAAGACCCAAGACCAACTTACCAGAGTGCTTTTCTAGAGATGGGGGAAGAAATTAAATATATGGACATACTCAAAGAATATATGTATGTCTTCGGTTGGAGTTATAAGGAAATGCCTAGCTTAGATCCGAAAGTAGCGGTCCATCAGTTGGCGGGCAAAAATGGTGTTCGTCTTGTTAAGCAAGCTCAGAGATGCTTTAAGCCAGAGTTGGTTCCACTGATCGAAAATGAAGTTAACAAACTCATTGAACCTGGATTTATCTACGGAGTCAAATATCCCATGTGGATTTCAAGTATTGTTCCAGTACGGAAGAAGAATGGCTAAATTCGAGTTTGTGTTGACTTTTAGGATCTCAACAACGCCTACCCTAAGGATCAATTTCCAATCCCCATACCTGAGTTGATGATTGATTCCACCACTAGTTATGAGCCAATGTCCTTCATGGATGGTTCATCCGGCTACAACCAAATCTGCATTGCGCCAAAGGATAAAGAGCTCACTGCATTTTGTATGCCCAAAGGTATTTATTACTACAAAGTGATGCCTTTTGGTTTGAAGAATATTGGCGCCACTTATCAAAGGGCTATGAAAAACATCTTTGATGATCTACTCCATAAAAATATTGAATGCTACGTGGATGATCTAGTGGTAAAGTCCAGAAAGAGAGATGACCACTTAAAAGACCTAAGAATGGTATTCGAGTTACTTCAAAGTTGTCAACTTAGGATGAATCCATTGAAATGTGGCTTCGAAGTTACTTCTAGAAAGTTTCTTGGTTTTATTGTGCGATGCTGGGGAATTGAAATTGATCAAGCCAAGGTTGATGCAATTTTGAAGATGCCCGAGCCTCGAAATATTCATAAATTAAAAAGCCTTCAAGGAAGGTTAGAATATTTAAGGAGGTTTATCTTAAACTTGGAGGGAAAATGTCAACCATTTAGTCATCTCATGAAGAAAGATACTCCCTTTGAATGGCACCAAGCTTGTAGTAATGCCTTTGAGAGTATTAAATCATACTTAATGAAGCCACCAGTTCTTGCAGCACCCATACCTGGAAAACCATTGATACTCTACATCGCAGCACAAGAGAGGTCAGTTGGAGCACTACTAGCTCACAAAAATAGTAAAGGCAAAGAAAACTCACTTTACTATCTAAGCAAAATGATGACACCAAATGAGCTAAAGTATTCTTCGATTGAAAAGTTATGTTTGGCATTGGATTTCTCTATCCAAAAGATAAAATACTACTTTCAAGCTCATGTTGTCCGTCTCGTGTCTAGGGCAAATCCCATCAAGTTTGTGATGTCAAAACCAGTCCTAAGTGACCGACTTGCAAAGTGGTACCTTCAATTTCAACAGTTTAAGATTATGTACGTTCCCCAAAAAGCTATTAAAGGACAAGCATTGGCTGACTTCTTGGTAGATCACCTAATACCTGATGACTGGGAGCTGAGCGATGAACTCCCTGATGAAGATATAATGGTTGTTGGAGTTAGATCTCCATGAAAGATATACCTTGATGGTGCTGCACATCAAGATGGAGCTAGTGTTGGTGTAGTGTTTGTCACTTCATAAGAAGAGGTCATCCCCTACTCTTTTACCTTGATGAATCATTGCTCCAATAATGTTACTGAGTATCAAGCACTCATACTCAGACTATAGATAGCTGTCGACATGAAGCAACTATAATTATAAGATTTTGGTGACTCTCAATTGGTGATAAAACAGTTGTTAGGAAGCTATAAAGTCCAAAAGCCTGAGTTAAGACCATACCATGAATATGCACAAAAGTTGATGGGATGGCTTGGAGAAGTAACCATACAGCATAAGCCAAGGAAAGAAAATAAGCAAGTTGATGCCCTAGCTGTTTCGGCCTCAACCCTGACTCTTCCAAATCAGTTGTAAGTCACTATCCTCCAAGAATGGGTAGTACCTCCATCAACTGAGGATGAAGAAATTAAAGTTGAATACCTTTTTACTGTGTCCAAAGCTGTAAATAAAGATTGGCGACAGCCTATTATTGACTACTTGTGTTATGGGATACTTTCAGAATATCCAAGGAGAAGGACTAACATTCGTCGTCTTGCACCTCGCTTCCTTTATTACAAAGAAACACTGTACCGAAGATCATTTGAATGAGTAATCTTATGGTGTTTGGGAGAGGAAGAATCAATTCAAGCTTTACAAGAAGCACACTCGGGAGTTTTTAGATCACATCAATCTAGACCAAAGCTCCTTTTTCACACTAAAAGGATGGGATATTATTGGCCAATAATGGTGAAAAATTGCTTGGACTATGCTAGAAGATGAAAAGCTTGCCAATTCCATACAAATTTCATACATCAAACTCCAGAAGTAATACACCCAACTGTAGAATCTTGGACATTCAATGCTTGGGGAATAGATGTTGTTGGTCCACTACTAAAATATTTTGATGGACACTTATACATCTTGGTCACAACAGATTATTTCTCAAAATGGGACAAAGATGTTGCTCTTAAGGAATTAAAGTAGGAAAATATTGCAAACTTCATCTGAGTAAACATCATCTACCGCTTTGGAATTCCTCAGTACATAATAACTAACAATGGAAAGCCTTTTGATAACAAGCAGATGAACAAAATTTGTGATCTCTTTGGTTTCAAGAAGCGCAAGTCTTCTATGTACCATGCTGCCGCCAATGGTCTAGCCGAAACATTCAATAAGACTTTATGTAATTCGTTAAAGAAGGTCTTCTCTAAGTCCAAATGAGACTGGCATGAGTGAATGAAAGAAGCTTTATGGGCATATTGGATAATTTATCATACACCAACCTAAGAAACCCCATCCTCACTTGCTTTTAAAGTTGAAGTAGTCTTGCCACTTGAGCGTCAAATACCTTCTTTAAGACTGGTTATTCAAGAAGGGCTCACGGATGAAGAAAATGCTAAGTTGCGTCTTGCAGAGTTAGAAGCTCTTGATGAGAAGAGACTGGAGGATAAACAAAATCTTGAATATTATCAAGCTCAGATATCTCGTTATTTCAATAAAAGGGTTCGCTTAAGGTGTTTCCAAGTTTGAGATCAAGTCCTTGTAGTAAGAAGGCCCATTATAACTACTCATAAGTTAGGGGGAAAATTCACCTTAAAGTGAGATGGACCATACATCGCACAAGAGGCATATTCAAATAATGCTTACAAACTTGTTGATATAGATGGCGTGAGGGTTGGCCCCATCAATGCCAAGTTCCTAAAGAAATACTATCCTTAAAGGAAGATGACACACCTTAAGGCACGAGTATAAACTGTATGTCTACTCCTAGCCCACAAGAGTATAAACTGTGAACAACTCCGTAAGACCCCGCAAAGTTCTCTCGTAGTCCGAACCTTAAAGTGTGTCAAATGAAGTATAATTCCATCCCTAAAAGATTGAGAAGAGACTTCCCAAGTGATTGGTGTTTACACCATATAGAATTTTCTTAAATTTGAAGTTTTGTCATGTAGAGAATTGAACTATTTAAACTATAATTTTCTGCAATCTATGAGATTTTGCATGATATCGAATTAGGGTTTTTTCACCCATTGTTATTAATTGAAATATCTTGATATTTCCAATGAATTGAAAGTCAAATAGCATGATTTTGCATGTTTTCTTAAGAAATTGAAGTTGGGTTTATACCCTATGTTGTTATCCCTTGAGAATTTAAGAATTTCAATGTTCTAGAAATTGAAGTATATGAGTATGTTGAGATTATGAGCTAAATTGCTGTAAATTCCAAATTTCTATATGATTTATGAATCTATATTCTATCTAATATGCATTTTGAAGAGTTTTAACTTAAGATTGAATTATGGGTCATTAAGCCCTACTTGAGACTTGCAATTTTATGAAGTTTCATGCTATAAGCACCCATGATTTGAGTATTCTGAGATTATTGAGAAATGTTTTGACCTAATTGTCATAGAGCTTTGAAATCCACTTCACTACATGAGATTACAGATATGATTGTTGGGTTCTTATGAACCATGAGATTATTTTGAAAGTGGATTTTCATGATATGAGCGAGATAAACTAAAGGGAGTAGTATTTAGCACCAATTTGGGTAAGTTACTATGGTTTCTTACCCCAGAACTACGTGCCACCGTAGGTTTGAGATATTAAGCCTGAGGCCGAGATAATTGGGCCCCAGGTTGGGATAAGTGATCACTGAGTTGAGTTTATACTTTTTGGGAAGAGTATGATACCTCTCCCCAATGTGAGGTTTCTTTTTTAGAAGGACAAGATGTTGGACTCCATGTATGTAATACCCCATATATTTCTAAGCTAGAAAATGAACCGTTGTTCCTACACATAAAATCCCCTATCCTGTGATTCATATTCGAGTACATGAATTAGGATGAGTATCTTAGTGATAATAGAGCTTATGATGTGTTAAGCATGTTCATAAGAGTCACTTAGAGTAAGCCAAGCTAAGAACTTTTGAATCCACCAAGTTTTCGTGTGTGATTTCACATAGGTCATCTTTGAACGAGTATAACTTGATTTATAGTGGTATTTTTAAATATTTATACCCTCCAAATTATAGATAATTGAATAAGCTTTCCGTCGATACCAAATTCGCCTAAAATGGATACCTGGTGAAGAAGTTATGGCGATTTAAAGTTTTAGCAGCATCATTTTAGTCAGTGGCGCATCGCGTCGTAACCCAAAATGATGTTTGTCAATTTCCAGTGTCTTTCAGCAATTCTACCGCATTGCGATGAGTTTTCAGGTCATAAACGGGGGGCAACGCGATATCTCTACGTCACGTCGGGGGCCCAAATCGGGTAATTTTCACAGAAATTAAATGACGCATCTAGAGGGGTATTTAGGTCATCTTTCCACCCCTATATATATTCCATAAACACGAAATTAAGCCTTATTTCACCATAACATACTCTTTCTCTCAAAATCCTCTCAAGAACACATTAGGGTTTTCAATTGGGGATTCAAGTTCAAACAAATTTCTCCATCAATCATCAAGAATCTTCCATCTAAGGTATGTGTAGTGTTCATCTATGGATCCATTTCATTCATAGAGCTCAAGAACCATGTTTTAAATATTATATTGTCATTGTCTTGTTATGATATGACCATGTACATGTTGATGATTGTTTTTTAAGTTTCAAGATGATATATAAAGGAGTTTTCATAAAGTATATGTGTTCGTTAGTTGAAATCCATGAACTTTATGTGGTTTAAAATAGGGAAATTCATGAAACCACACCTAAGCTAAAATAATTCATGCAAGTGTTTGATAAAAGGCCCAGAATGATAGAATTCATGTCCAATGATTTAATAGTGCTTAAATGACAAGTCCATGCTCTATGCTTTATGATTTCACATGAATTCCACGTGATTGATATGCGTCATTTTTATGATATGGATTGAGAATGATATTGAAGCTATGCAAGTATACATATGTTGTATGAATTTCCCTTCCATACGTAAGATGTTGAGAAATATGCTTAATGTGAAATCCCCTACTTATGATATGGTGAATTGTGGACTCCATTTCATGATCAAGTCAGTTATGTGTGTTAGTTTCCTTCCATCGAGTCCTGGGGGTACTAGTACCCAAAAAATATAGTTGTATGCCTAGAGCTATGTCACGTTATTACGATAATCACAGTTAAGCCATGATCTATAGAACTCAGTTAGTCATGTGACTCAGGAAATATCAAAAATCTCATGATTTTAATAAATTCTCAGATAGTAGTACTATTCCATCAGTCAACAGAAGTCAGTTACTCAGTCCATGTACAACCAATAAAACTATGTTCAGTCTCTTCAGATAGGATTAGAAGTTAGCACCGAGTGAACCCAAGGATGAAAACTCACCTACCAGTTTAGGGTGTGATTCTTAGTAGTCATCCTTGTATTCTAGAACTACATAGCCAGCGTAGGTTGAGACATCTTAACCTGCCAGATTAGGGTTGATGAGGTGTCTTAACCTATCAGTTTAGGGTTCTACCATTCTCATTCAAGTACCTTCCAGCTAAGGGTCACTCACAGTTGTCCTAACCAGTGGCGCGGTATTAACACCCTTCCAGTCCGGGCAGAGATTAGACCTCAACCTAGTTATATGCGTTATTGGGGCATGTCGGTTAAGTAACTACCTCCCACAATTTCAGTCCCAATCTTAGTAAAAGAACTCAGATAGTTCTTCAAATTTTAGTATACCAGGACGGTTAGTTACAGTCGATTCAGTTACAGTACGAAACTCAGGTAGTTTCATCAGATTCAAGACTGTCAGACACAGTCATCCATGTTATCAAAATTTCAATTTTAGTCATGTTAGATAATGGTAAACCATGTATTATCGAACAAATCCAGATATCATGTATTCACGATTTTAGTTACTATGTATGCATGTTTGCACTCTCACGTTCATATTAGTTGGTCAGTTAGCGTTGCTCATGCATGTAAACCCTTTTTCATTTAGCATACCCCAATTGTATACTCAGTACTTTTAGTTGTAGTGACGCATTTGTGCTATGGTGCTTTCTTTTATGTTACACCATAGGTTCAGAGTCACGAGTTCCAGATCAGCAATAGCAGTAGTATCCCAGTACGTAGAGTGGCAGTGAGTCCTCATCCATTCGAGGACGACATTATTTTATTTCATTTATTATTTCAGTTTAGTTTTTCTAGATAAAGCTAGTTAGAGACATGTTCCTTTAACTCCTTATTTCAGACAGTATTTAGAGGCTTTCAGATTTAGTTCAGATTTTATATTCTACTTTTAGTTGATTTGGGCATTGTTACCCTATATGGATGTTATTATTTATCAGATATTCTATTCAATTGAACCTTATGGCCTATTGTTCATATCTTCCATATTCTATAAGTATATTATGCAGTGTACAGGTACAGATATCAGTCATCGGTTAGGTTGTGGTCCCTTGGGGTCATAAGCACCGTGTGGCATTTTGGTTCAGCAAATTGGGGTGTTACAAACTTGGTATCAGAGCCTAAGGCTTACTAGAGTCCTAGGAGGTCTGAAAGCCGCATCTAGTAGATTCTTGTGCATGGGTGTATTGCGCGCCACATTTATGTGCAAGAGGCTATGAGATGTTTTAGGAACAGTTTCCCCTCTTTTAGTATTCATGTTGTGCTAGTGAGCATAATCTCTAGTTAAACTCTCAGTCTAATCCATTCTTCTCTTATTTCAGAATATGCCTCTAAAGAGAAGAAACCATCCGTATTTACCACACTTGCACAACCGTATCTAGGATTTGGAACTTTATCCGAATGAACCCTCTATCTTTCTTCGGGTCTAAGTCTAATGAAGACCCTCAAGAATTATTGACCAAGTCCAGAAGGTCATAGATATCATGGGAGGTACTTCTTGTCAGAGTACCGAGTTAGCCGCATACCAGTTACAAGATGTTGCTCATACTTGGTACAAACAGTGAAAGTCCAAGAGGGTAGATGGTACAGGTCCTATAGAGTGGGAGGAATTTGTCACAGCTTTCTTAGACAGACTCTTTCTCCAAGAGCTAAGGGAGGCAAAAGTTCTCAAGTTTATCAACCTCAGGTAGGGAAATATGACGGTTAAAGAGTATTCTCTTAGATTTACTCATCTAGCTAGATATGCCCCTAATATGGTTGCAGACAATAGGGCTAAGATGAGCAAGTTCGTGTCAGGAGTGAATGATAGCATGGTAAATAAGTGTAGGTCTACGATGATGAACAGTGATATGACTTTAGATAGGCTCATGACACATGCTCAGCAATTAGAGGATCAAAATATTAGGACTAGAAAGAGGCAGAACAAGAGAGCATGATTAGGCAGTTTCAGGTTTGCTCAACCCAAATTAGAAGAAGTAAACCGTTTGCAGTTCTATCCTAAGCCAGCAGTTCCAGCTTCTTTCTCCTCCAGTTCCCCAGTGCCAAAATTCAGAGATGACAACAGAGATCAAGCACCAGTTTCTAAGTCTCAGGGCAGTGTCAGCAGTGCCCGAACTAATCCCCTATTTCAGACTTGTGGTAAGAACCACAAGGGTACCTATAGTGCTGGTAGCGATATTTGTTTTGGTTTTGGCAAGCTAGGCCATAGGATTAGAGAGTGTCCACAGTCAGGTCTATAGGGTCAGTAGAATCGTTCCACAGCCCAATCCGATCGGCTAAATCAGTAGGGTGCCACTTCCAGTACTACTAGTGGGCAACGCCCAAACAGACTCTTTTCTCTTCCGACCTAATAGGATTAGGAAAATTCTCCTGATATCGTTACAGGTATATTACAGATTTTCCATGTTCATGTTTACGCTTTGCTAGATCCAGGTACATCCTTATCTTTTGTTACTCCTTATATAGTAGGCAATTTTGAAATCAGTCCTGAAATTTTAGCAGATCCCTTTTCAATCTCTACCCCAGTGGGTAAAACCATCATAGCTTAGCAGGTATACAGGAACTGCCCAGTTATGATATTTTAGAAAGCCACGTCAGCAGATTTAGTCGAGTTAAAAATGACTAATTTTGATGTTATTCTCGGCATGGATTGGCTTCATTCCTACTATGTCATAGTCGACTGTAGAAACAGGATAGTTCAATTTCAATTTTTGAATAAGTCCATCCTAGAATGGAAGGGTAGTACTTCATCTTTCAGGGGTCAGCTTATTTCCTACCTTCGAGCAAGGAAAGTAATTTCTAAGGGATGTGTTTATCATCTCATTCATGTTAAAGACTCTAGTTCCGAATCTCCTAGCTTTGAATCAATCTTAGTTTTTAATGAATATTCAAATGCCTTTCTCAAAGATCTTCCAGGAATTTCTCTCAAAAGGGAAATAGACTTAGGCATTGACCTTATTCCAGATACTCAGCCTATTTCTATTCCGCCATATAGAATGGCACCATTAAAACTCAAAGAACTGAAGGATCAGTTGAAGGGTCTCTTAGATAAGGGATTCATTAGACCCAATGTTTCCCTGTTGGGCACACCAATCTTATTCGTGCACAAAAAAAATGGTTCTCTCAGGATGTGTATTGATTACCGTCAGCTCAACAAAGTTACGGTCAAGAATAAGTATCCTCTTCCCAGAATAGATGACTTATTTGACCAACTTTAGGGTTCCAGTTATTTCTCCAAGATAGACCTCAGATCAGGCTATCATCAGCTCAGAGTTAGAGAATGTGACATCCCGAAGACAGTTTTCCGTACTCGGTATGGTCACTTCAAATTTCTAGTTATGTCCTTTGGTCTTACCACTGCCCCAGCCATTTTCATGGACTTGATGAACCGTGTGTTCAAGCAGTACTTGGACATGTTTGCCATAGTCTTTATAGATGATATCCTGGTCTATTCCCCCACAGAGCGTGATCATTCAAACCATCTGAAAGAGGTTTAGAGCTCGGAGTGCTCTTAACCGGTAAAGGAGCAGAAAGAGGAGAACTCTTGGTGTCTTCTATCTGCTGAGAAATGGTATGAAGAACTTGATTAGTATAATTGTTTTGTTCAACTATTCTATCAAGATCTTTACATTGAGGTGTCATAGTGCCTCGTTTAGATATAGTCTTGAAAGGTGAAGCCTTAATGACTTCATTGGAGTAAGAAATGTTAAGTCCTTCTAAAGGAGGAGTTGTGGATTCTACCACCGTGTTCCGTTGAGTATACCATTTGGTAACGATGACGTTAAGGGAGTCAGTTTGGTCTTCTATCTTTCCAGTTTTTTCAAACCAGAAGAAGAATTCCATGTCGCATCGGAGTCTTTTCATGTCGGCTATCCATAACCGACCGAACTCCTTTTGTTCCTCAGCGGAGTAGGTACTACCGTACCATTTCCTTTTGAGGGTGTGTTTGAGCATACCAGTAAAACCTGAGACAACCATGGTGGCGGCTCCTTTGTCAGAGGAACCTTTGATTTTGTAAGCTGTGATAGCTACAGCTATCTCATGGAGTTTATTGTAGATCTGATGCTCAGCCAGACCATCAATATTCCATTCGGTAATTCCTCTTCCATCATGATTACTTGTAGAGAGGTATGGGTTTTCTTCAAATTGGACATCAGGAGGAGAAGGTTTTCGGTAGTAGTTTTTTCTAGTAGAAAACCGTTCACTAGTAAGTCGAGAGAGAGAATTCTTTGCTTTAGAACTGGAGGGGTCTTTAGAGCTAGAAGCTTCTTGAGAAATGTTGAACTTGGTGAGTTTGGAATTGATTTTTTCTAGAATTTGTTCAGATAATTTGAAATCATCATTTAAGTTTGGGAACTTATCCTTGTGGAATTCCGAAAGCTTGAAGATAGGATTTGAAAGAGGTTTAGAGCTCGGAGTGCTCTTAACCGGTAAAGGAGCAGAAAGAGGAGAACTCTTGGTGTCTTCTATCTGCTGAGAAATGGTATGAAGAACTTGATTAGTATAATTGTTTTGTTCAATTATTCTATCAAGATCTTTACATTGAGGTGTCATAGTGCCTCGTTCAGATCTAGTCTTGAAAGGTGAAGCCTTAATGACTTCATTGGAGTAAGAAATGTTAAGTCCTTCTAAAGGAGGAGTTGTGGATTCTACCACCGTGTTCCGTTGAGTATACCATTTGGTAACGATGACGTTAAGGGAGTCAGTTTGGTCTTCTATCTTTCCAATTTTTTCAAACCAGAAGAAGAATTCCATGTCGCATTGGAGTCTTTTCATGTCGGCTATCCATAACCGACCGAACTCCTTTTGTTCCTCAGCGGAGTAGGTACTACCGTACCATTTCCTTTTGAGGGTGTCTTTTGGATGGTTCCATCGGACTTTTAAAGCCTGTAGATCTGGAACATATTCGTCATCGTCTGACCGGATGACGAAGAGGCTTGGGTCTGTTCTGACCTTTTGAGGGGGAGCCATTTCAGAGGCTGAAGGGCTTCCTGGCTCATAAAGATTTTCGGGTTCTTTGACCCTTGTGGTTTGATAATAGACTTTAGGGACCGGACCGGAGTAGTCAACGCCCCTAATTGTTCCCTTGTCATTAGGGCTGTCCTGATCGTTATGCTCACGTTCTAACGGAGTTTTGGAAGAAGAGGCACGTGTAGAAACGGACCTGCGAGAGGAAGAAAGCCGAGAGGGGTCGAGCCCTAGGAATTTAAGGTCTATAGATCCATCGGGGTGTTGAATTACCCTTTCGATCTGGGATTGTTCGGAATAAATCCGAATAGGGTGGGTGATAGCCTCAAAGTGCCAATCATTACTATGGAGGATGTCATCCCAAACTAGAGCCTTGGGAACAAAGACTGTGCTACGATCTTTGTTTGCTTCCATTAGGGTTGTGACCCCTTTAGGGCTCGTAAACCTAGCTTTAGGGGCTAGGGTTGTACCCATAAGGCGATAATATACGCAGTATATGATTGCTATTTCTCGTGTATTGTCCTTACTATTCATGTTCTTTGTTTTAACATTCAGTGTTAAAACATCCATGATGTTAGGATCATTTATATCAACCGAGAAATTTGGGTAACAATTAAAGTAAACCGGACCGTCGGAGAGGTTACTTTGAATTACCCCTAAGAGTGAGTCGTCAAAATTCAATAGACGAGCATCTCTTAGGATAGCACAGACAGGAATGTCTAAACCCTGTCGAAAAAGAGGCTTAATAGCTACCTGAACAAGTCCAACATGAAGATAATTAAACTGATTTTTAAATCTGTTTATATCTAATTCGTTGAACAGTTGAATAATCTCTAAAGAATTATTAATGGCAATAGTAGACTCAGAGGTCTTGATATTATGTTTTTTCAAAAAACTAAATTTTTCGATTTGATAAATAGTGTTGAAAGATTCTTCTGGAATACTCCAGTTTTGAAGATCATTTTCAATTGTAGCAATCGGAGTTGCTTGAGAAGATAGGTTAACAGTATTTTTAACGTGACTATTCATTGTTTAAAACAAACTGTCCAGAGGCTGATAGAGCAAATATATATGTTTATACTAGCAAGCATATTAAAGTGAGCAAGTATGAAATAACGAAAACTAATTATGCTGATACATCTATGGCTTATGGAATCCTAACAAGTTTTAATGGCATTACTCTATAGACGGCTAAGTGTTTTCTCAGTGACGGGACCGAGAAGAATAATCCTACTTATGATCTTGAGTTAGCAGCCGTAGTATTTGCCTTGAAGATTTAGAGGCATTATCTATACAGAGTTCATGTAGATGTCTTCATAGATCATAAGAGTTTCCAATATGTCTTTTTTCAGAAAGATCTCAATCTTCGTCAGAGAAGATGGTTAGAGCTCTTGAAATATTATAACATGAGTGTCCTTTATCATCAAGGCAAAGTCAACGTTATGGCCGACGCTCTCAGTAGACTCTTCATGGGTAGTGTTTCTCACGTTGATGATAGCAAGAAGAAAATAGCTTAGGAAATCCATCAGCTTACCAGACTAGGTATTTTTTTAGTCGATTCTTTAGAGGGTGGTATATGAGTTCAGGATAGTTCAGAGTCATCTTTAGTTTTCGAGGTAAAAGAAAAGCAAGACAGGGATCCTAGCCTTGTCAAGCTAAAAGACTCAGTTTAGAATTAGAAAGTAGAGGTTTTCTCCCAAGGGGGAGATGGTGTCATTCGTTGTTACGGTCGTCTCTGTGTTCTAGGTGTAGATGATTTAAAGCAGCGAATTCTTGCAGAAGCGCATGGTGTGCGATACTCTATTCATCCAGGCGCCACTAAGATGTACCGCAACCTACGGAAGATCTATTGATGGAGTGGGATGAAGAGAGATGTTGTAGAATTTATGGCTAAGTGCCCTATATCAGCAGGTTAAGATAGAGCATCAGAAACCTAGTGGCTCTATGTGGGAGTTCACTATTCCTACTTGGAAGTGGAAAAAAATGAACATGGACTTCATGATGGGTTTGCCTCGAACTCGTTATCAGCATGATTCAGTTTGGGTCATTGTAGATAGAATTACCAAGTTAGCCCATTTCCTTCCAGTCCATTCCTCTTATTCAACCGAGGATTACGCCAAACTCTGTATCAGGGAGTTGGTCAGATTACACGGTGTTCCATTATCTATCATCTTAGACAGAGGTACCCAGTTTACCTCTCATTTCTAGAAAGCATTCTAAAAGGGTCTTGGTACCCAAGTTCATCTCAGTATAGCTTTTCATCCTCAGAAAGATGATCAAGCAGAAAGGACCATTCAGACTCTTGAAGATATGCTAAGGGCGTGTGCAATTGATTTCAAGGAAAGTTGGGATGACCACTTGCCTTTAATTGAGTTTGCATACAACAATTGCTATCATTCTAGTATTAAAATGGCTCCGTTTGAAGGTCTCTATGGTAGGAGGTGCATATCTATAATTGGGTGGTTTGAAGTTAGTAAGGCCTTAGTCATAGGGCGTGACTTAGTATTTGACGCCTTAGAGAAAGTCTAGTTAATCAGAGAAAGACTCCGGGCTGCTCAGAGCCAACAGAAGTCGTATGCTGACATTTGTAGAAAGGATCTCGAGTTTGAGGTCGATGACTATGTCTATCTAATGATCTCTCCCATGAAGAAGTAAAGCGGTTAGGCAAGAAGGAAAAGTTCAGTCACCGATATGTCGGTCCCTTTAAGACTCTCAGTCGCTTAGGCAAGGTAGGTGCCTTCAGATCTAGCCTCAGTTCATCTAGTCTTTCATGTATCTTTGATCAAGAAGTGTATAGGTGATCCATCAATCTTAGTCCCTATTCAGAGCATTGACAGTCAGAACAGTCTCTTCTATGAGGAAATTCCGATCGAAATTCTAGACTATCAGACTCGTAGATTGAGGAACAAAGAAGTCCCCTAGTCAAAGTTCTTTGGCAAAATTAGTCCGTTGAGGGGGCTACTTGGGAAACAGAAGCAGACATGCATACCAAGTATTCTCACCTCTTCTCCGCCATTCCAGATAATGCTCAAGGTAACAGTTCTCCTTAAGCTTATTTAGTTTCCCATTCAGTATTCTATACAACTTGGTATTCAGTTCATGCTCACGTTTCATCACAAATCTGGTATCAAGTACCATTTCATATTCAATCATGCATTCATGTATCATTTTATTGTATAATCATGCATCAAATATGTATTCTCATTGGGAGAACTTAGTTATCAGAAATCTCAGTAATGCATTTATGAATCAGTTACTCATGCATCAGATATGCATGTCCAGTATGATATGTTTATCTTATCAGTCATGTCCATCATGAGATAATGTTACAGTAGTATATGTCTTGTACGTACTCTAGTTTATTGTCTCTCCCTGTTTCAGTCAGTTTCATTCGAGGATGAATATTTCCAAAGGGGAGATATTGTAATACCCCGTATATTTCTAAGCTAGAAACTGACCTTTGTTCCTATATATGAAACCTCTTCCTGTGATTCATATTTGAGTACATGAATTAGGATGAGTATCCTAGTGATAATAGAGATTATGATGTGTTAAGAATGTTCATAAGAGTCACTTAGAGTAAGACAAGCAATGAACTTTTGAATCCACCAAGTTTCATGTGCGATTTCACATAGGTCATCTTTGAACGAGCATAACTTGGTTTATAGGTGGTATTTTGTCAGATTTATACACTCCAAATTTTAGAGAATTGAATAAGCTTTTCGGCGATACCAAATTCGCCTAAAACGGACACCCGGTGAAGAAGTTATGCCAATTAAAAGTTTTAGCAGCGTCATTTCAATCAGTGGTGCATCGCGCCGTAAGCCAAAATGAAGTTTGTCAATCCACCATTACATGTTGATGATTTTTTTTTAAGTTTCAAGATGATATCTAAAGGTGTTTTCATGAAGTTTATGTGTTTGTTAGTTGAAATCCATGACTTTATGTGGTTTAAAATGGAGAAATTCATGAAAACATACCTAAGCTAAAAGAATGCATGGAAAGTGTTTGATAAAAGTCCTAGGATGATAGAATTCATGTCCTATGATTTAATAGTGCTTAAATGTCAAGTCCATGCTCTATGCTTTATGATTTCACATGAATTCCACGTATATGCGTCGTTGTTATGATATGGATTGAGCATGATATTAAAGCTATGCAAGTATACACATGTTGTATGAATTTCCCTTTCATATATAAGATGTTGAGAACTATGCTTAGTGTGAAATCCCCTACTTATGATATGGTGAATTGTGGACTCCATTTTATGATCAAGTTAGTTATGTGTGTCAGTTTCCTTCCATCGAGTCCTGGAGGTACTAGTATCCAAAAAATAGAGTTGTGTACCTAGAGCCATGTCACGTTATCACGATAATCTCAGTCAAGACATGATCTATAGAACTCATTCAGTCATGTGACTCAGGAAATCTCAGAAATAGCATGATCTCAATAAATTCTCAGATAGTAGTACTATTCCGTCAGTTAATAAAAGTCAGTTACTCAGTCCACGTACAGCCAGTTAAACCATGTTCAGTCTCTTCAGATGGGAGTAGAAGTTAGCACCGAGTGAACTCAAGGATGGGAACTCACCTGCCAGTTTAGGGTGTGATTCTTAGTAGTCATCCTTGTGTTCTAGAACTACGTAGCCAGGATAGTTGAGAAATGTTAACCTACCAGATTAGGGTTGATAAGGTGGCTTAACTTGTCAGTTTAGGGTTCCCACCATTATCATTCGAATACCTTCCAGCTAAGGGTCACTCACAGCTATCCTTACCAGTAGCGCGGTGTTGACACCCTTTCAGTCGAGGTAGAGATTGGACCCCAACCTAGCTATATACGTTATTGGGGCATGTCGGTTAAACAACTACCTCTCACAATTTCAGTCCCAGTCTCAGTAAAAGAACTCAGATAGTTCTTTAAATTTTAATATATCAAGACTATCAGTTACAGTCAATTTAGTTACAGTACGAAACTCAGGTAGTTCCATCAGATTTAGGACTGTTAGACACAGTCATCCATTTTATCAAAATTTCAGTTTCAGTCATGTTAGATAACAGTAAACCATGTATTAGCATACCGATCCAGATATCGTGTATACATGATTTTAGTTACTATGTATGCATGTTTTCACTCTCACGTTCATATTAGTCGGTCAGTCAACATTGCTCATGCATGTAAACCCTTTTGCATTTAGCCTACCCCACTCGTATACTCAGTACTTTTAGTTGTACTAATGCATTTATGCTATAATGCTTTCTTTTATGTTATACCATACATTTAGAGTCATGAGTTCCAGATCAACAGTAGCAGTAGCATCCCAGTATGCAGAGTGGCAGTGAGTCCTCATCCATATGAGGATGATATTATTTTATTTCATTCATTATTTTAGTTCAATTTTGCTAGATGGAGCTAGATGGAGACATGTTCCTTCAACTCCTTATTTCAGACAGCATTTAGAGGCTTTCAAATTTAGTTTAAATTTTAGATTCAGCTTTCAATTGTTTTGGGCATTTATAACCCTATATGGATGGTATTATTTATTAGATATTCTATTTAGTTGAATCTTATGGCCTATTGTTCATGTTTTCCATATTCTACAAGTATATTATGCATTGTACAGGTACAGATATTAGTCATGGGTTAGCTTGTGGTCCCTTAGGGTCATAAGCACCGTTTACCATTCCAGTTCAGCAAATCGGGGTGTTACAATGTAGCTCGCATGATTTATATCGGTCAAGAGAACCTCTCTAAACTAAAGTATTTTCCATTGAGATTGAATAATTTTTCTAAAGCTTTGGGATGAGATATTATTGAAAATGAATGAACTACTTTGAGTATTATTTTTTTTCAAAGAAGGAAGTAGTTTTCTTTACTAATATGAGTCTAATATGAGTTGATCACTAGTTTTTAAATTAAAGTTATATGATTCTGAGTTCCAAGTGTTTGAGTTCAAAAGAGTTATAATTCTTGAGCAATAAAGAAGTTTTACTCTCCATGAGACATATGCATGAGTTGAAAGTATGGTTTAAACCTTCCTTTATCCTATGAGTAATGAGAACAAGAGTTGAGCATGAATTTTTTACGCTAAAGTATAATGACTCACGAGATTTGTGTTACATGCTTCATTCTACATGATTTATGAGCTTTACATTTTGACTTATTTAAGCCATGTGAGTCATTCCTATTTGCATGCATGATTTGATTAAACAGTATTGATATTGTTTTATGTAAATGCATACACCCCCATATACTCAGTACATTCCCAAGTGTTGATCCACATATACATCTTTGTGCTATATTGTCTTATAATGTAGGTTCAGGTGCTCAGTCCCAGTCTCGTTAGTGATTCCAGAGTACCTTTGTCTATATTTCTCCAGTGGTGAGTCCTCATGGTTCGAGGGCCTATCTTTAGATATTTCAATATTTAAGTGGTTATGTTTATTACTTTTAGTCCAGTTTGAGTCAGTTGGGGACCTGTCCCAATGGCTCTCTAGTTCATAGAGTAATGGAGGCTTTGTCAGACTAGTTATCAGATTGTGGATGTGTTGAGATTTCCATTTTTGTGGTCATTTGGCTTGAGTATTCCCTTCGTATTTCCTTTCATTTGATATGACAATGCTAGTGTTTTATGTAATTCTTCTTGAATGAGTTATTATGAGAAGTGATAGGCTCAAAGGGTTAGCTTGGAGCTACTTGTAACTCTAAGCACCGTGTGACGTCCTGCGAGATGATTTTGGGGCGTTACAAACTTGGTATCAAAGCCTTAGGTTTAAAAGGAGTCCTGGGGAGTCTGAAAACCTACATTGAGTAGAGTCTTAATCATCAGTGTGTAGTGCGCCACATCTATGAGTAAGAGGCTACAAGACGTTTTAGGAAAAAGTTGTTTATTTTTTCAGATTCTATCATACCTATAGTTGTCTATCTCATCTAATAATTTATGCTCTCTTATTTCAAAATATGTCTCTCCAAAGAGTGAATGCCCACAGAAACAATGATGGAAAACCCCCACCTGTTGATCCTTTGAATGAGACTGTGTCTCATGCTGAGTTTCGAGTGGACTTTTAGGCGTTAGCCTAAGCAATCACCGCTAATGTTTGGGCCAATAACTGAGTCGCAGTTATAAATCAGTAAGGAGGTGATGTAGCTGCGGCTAGGATTTTTTATTTCACGTGGATGAATCTGCCAGAGTTTTATGGGTTCAAGAAAGGTGAGGACCCACAGTTGTACCTTGAGGAGGTAAGAAAGATCATGTAGGTAATGCATATTTCTAAGGAAGAAAGTGTTGAGTTAGCGTCTTATAGGTTGAAGGACATAACTTATAACTGGGTTGTATCATAGAGGAAGAATAGAGGTGAGGATGCTGCTTCTATGACTTGGCAGGTGTTCCAAGATATATTCTTGAACAAGTTCTTTCCTCTTGAGATGAGGAAATCAAAGATTAAGGAGTTTATGAACTTGAGGTAGGTCTTCATTACTGTTAACAAGTACTGCTTGAAGTTCAACCAGTTGGCCAAATATGCTCCTAATTTTTCTGACACCCGAGCTAGTATGAGGAAGTTCGTGATAGGTGTTTCTGGTTTAGTGCTAAAAGAGTGTAGGATTACGATGCTGCATAGGGATATAGATCTGTCTAGGTTGATGATATATGCACAGCAGATAGAGGTAGATAAGATTAGAGAGAGAGACAGATTGAGGGGTAATAAAAGGGCTAGATCTGAGCAGCATAAGTATAGTCATCCTAAGTTCCATGGAGGAAATCACCATCAATTTCAGAGATGTTCGTCTATTCCCGTGCCTTTATCAGCCAGTTCTCTCACGCCTAGAGGTAGGCAGGAGCAAGGTGGAAGCCTTTTATGTCTAGGTACCAGAACAATATTAGTAACAAGCCTCATTATCCTCCTTATGCTAAGTGTGGTAGGGATCATCCCGGTGAGTGTTTTGTAGATTTAAGGGGTTATTTTGGTTATGGCAAGCAGGGTCGTAGACTTAGAGATTGTTTGCATGCTAGGAAGGGGACCAGAGATGCCCGACCTCAGGCACAGACTACTAGTACACTAGCTCTTGTACCTCGTCCCGCCCTTGTTTAGGGTGCTTCATCTAGCACTGCTAGCGATCAGCGCCAGAATAGATTCTATGCATTACCATCCCATCAAGAGCAGGAGGACTTTCCCGATATTATTAATGGTATGCTCCGTGTCTTTTGTTTTGATATTTATGTATTGTTGGACCTCGGGTCAAGTCTCTCCTATGTGACCCCACCTGTGACTATGAATTCTAAAATAAGTCCCAAAAAGATTTCTGAGCCTTTCCTAGTTTCTACACCAGTAGGGGAGTCAGTTGTTACTGAACAAGTGTATAGAGATTGTCCAATTATAATTCTTCATAGAGTCATACTTACTGATTTGATAGAGTTAGAAATGGTGGTATTTGACCCTATTCTGGGTATGGATTGGCTTCATTCTTGTTATGCATCTATAGACTATCGTACCCGTGTGGTCAAGTTTTAGTTCCCTGATGAGCTAGTTTTTTGAGTGGTTCGGGAGTACGGTATCTCCCAGAGTCATTTTATCTCCTATCTCAAGGCCAAAAATCTAATATCCAAGGGTTGCATCTATCACCTAGTTAGATTCAAAGACACTTAGTTTGTGGCTCCAACTATTTAATCAGTCGATATTGTTAATAGGTTTCCAGATGTTTTTCTAGAAGATCTCCTAGGGTACCTCCCGATAGAGAGACAGAATTCGAGATTTACCTTCTTCTCGACACTCATCCTATTTCTATTCTATCATACCGTATGGCACCTACAGATCTTAAGGATTTGAAAGAGCAACTCAAAGATCTTTTAGACAAAGGTTTCATAAGGCCCAGTATTTCTCCTTGGGGCGCACCTGTTCTATTTATGCGGAAGAAAGATGATTCTTTATGTATGTGCATTGACTATCGTTAGCTTAACAAGGTCAAAGTCAAAAATAAGTATCCTCTTTTGAGAATTGATGACCTGTTTGATCAGTTGCAAGGTGCAAGTTATTTCTCCAAGATAGACCTTAGATCCGGCTATACCCAGCTTAAAGTGAGGGAATGTGATATTCCAAAAACAGCCTTTCAAACCTACTATGGTCACTTTGAGTTTCTAGTCATGTCTTTCGGACTAACCAATGCCCCAACAGCTTTTATGGACCCCATGAATCGAGTGTTTAAGCAATATCTTGATATTTTTGTCATAATGTTCATAGATGACATCTTTGTCTACTCCCACAGTGAGCATGATCATGTAGATTACCTTAGAATTGTCTTACAAACTCTTAGAAGTCACCAGTTGTTCGTCGAATTTAGTAAGTGTGAATTTTAGCTAAGGTCTGTAGCCTTTTTGGGTCATATTGTTTCAGCCGAAGGTATTAGAGTTCATCCCCAAAAGACAGAAGCTGTAAGAAATTAGCCTAGACCTATCTCTCCGTCTGACATTAGAAGTTTCTTGGGTCTAGCGGGCTACTACCACCATTTTGTTGAAGGGTTTTTCTTCTATTGCGTCTCTCATGACCCGATTGACCCAAAAGAAAGTTAAGTTATAGTAGTCTGATTCCTGTGAGAAGAGTTTTTAGGAGTTGAAGACTCGATTTACTTCAGCCCCTATGTTGACTTTGCCTGATGGTACATATGGTTTTGTGGTGTATCTTGATGCCTCTAGAATTGGTTTGGGTTGTGTGTTGATGCAAAGAGTTAAGGTTATAGCCTATGCCTCTAGACAGTTGAAGTCATATGAAAAGAATTACCCAACCTATGATCTTGAGTTAGTTGTTGTGGTCTTTTCTTTGAAAATCTGGAGACACTATCTTTATGGTGTTTATGTCGATGTGTTTACTGATCATAAGAGCCTACATTATGTGTTTACTCAGAGAGAGTTGAATCTTTGGCAAAGAAGGTGGCTAAAGTTGTTAAAAGACTATGATATGAGTATGTTATATCACTCGGGAAAGGCCAATATAGTGGTAAATGCCCTTAGCTGATTGTCTATGGGTAGTGTTGCTCATGTGGAGGAAGGTAAGAAAAAGTTAGCTCGTGATGTGCATTGTCTGGCTAAATTGGGTATTAGATTTCTTGATTCAGCTGAGAGAAGTACTTTGGTGCAAAGTAGTTCTGAATCCTCTTTAGTTTCGGAAGTAAAGGAGAAGTAAGATAGAGATCCTAGTTTGGTCAGACTGAAGGAGGCAGTTAAGTACCAAAAGGTAGAGGTTTTCTCCCAAGGGGGAGATGGCGTGTTAAGATCATAGGGTAGATTATGCGTTCTGTGTGTTGATGATCTGAGGCAGAGGATTATGGATAAAATTCATGGTGAGCGGTATTCTATTCATCTCGGCACTACCAAAATATACCGCAACTTATGGGAAATCTATTGGTGGAATATGGTATGAAAAAGGATATAGCTGAGTTTGTAGGAAAGTATGCAATGTGCCAACAGGTTAAGGTAGAGCACCAAAGACCTGGTGGTGTGATGCAAGAGTTTGGTATACCCACTTAAAAGTGGGAGGTGGTGAATATGGACTTTGTGACCGGGATACCTCTTTCGTGTCGTCATCATGATTCTATTTGGGTTGTTGTAGACAGGCTGACTAAGCCCGCACACTTCTTTCCCGTGCATACATCTTATACAGCTAAGGATTATGCTAGATTGTATATCCGAGAGTTGGTTAGGCTGTACGGAGTTTCCTTGTCTATCATTTCGGATAGAGGTACTTAATTTACTTCTCAATTTTGGAGGGCATTTTAGTAGGGGCTTGGTATCCAAGTTTTTTTAAGTTTCGCTTTTCATCCGTAGATAGATGGTTAGGCTGAGAGGACCATTCAGACCCTAGAAGATATGTTGAGGGCGTGTGCTCTTGATTTCAAAGGTAGTTGGGATTAGCATTTGCCATTGATACAGTTTGCCTATAATAATAATCACTATGCTAGCATCAGGATGGCACTATTTGAGACCTTGTATGGTTGAAGATGTAGATCACCCATAGGTTAGTTTAAAGTAGGTGAAGCTGTCGTGATTGGGATTGATACAGTATTTGAAGCTATGGAAAAAGTCAAATTGATTAGAGAGAGGTTAAAGATAGCTCAGAGTCGTCAAAAGTCATATGCCAATGTAAGGAGAAGAAATCTTAAATTTGAGGTGGGTGATTTGGTGTACTTAAAGATTTCACCCATGAAAGGGGTGAAGAGGTTTGGTAAAAAGAGAAAGCTTAGTCCCCGTTATATTGGCCCATATGGAGTCTTGAGCCGTGTTGGTAAAGCAGCCTATGAGGTTGAGTTGCCCGCAGAGTTGTCAATCGTTCATCCTATTTTTCTTGTCTCCATGATTAAGAAGCTTATTGATGATTTTGTTGTAGTAGATCCTTCAGAGAGCGCTGATATTTAGAACAGTCTTTCATTCATTGAGATTCTTGTTGAGATCCTAGATTTTCTGATCCATAGACCAAGGAACAAAGAGGTTCCCTTGGTCAAAGTGTTGTGGCAGAACCAGTCAGTTGAGGGCTCTACTTGGGAGGCAAAAGCAGACATGCGAGCCAAGTACCCGCACCTCTTTTCCACGAGTCTAGATTAATCCAAAGGTATTATTCTTCCTTAATTTAGCCGTTCTAATCTAAAGTTCATCTATATATCTATTCTTGTAGGAGTTTTGGCAATTTCCAAGGTATTCAAGAGTTTAGAAAGATTTTGAGCCCTTTTAGCAAATTGCTTCAGCTATGTGTACTCTGGTTTTCTATGTTCCAAGTCTAACTAGCGACATTCAAGGATGAATGTTTCCATGGGAGAGATATTGTAAGACCCCGCAAATTTCTCTCGTAGTTCGAGTCTTAGAGCGTGTCAAGGGAAATGTAATTCTGGCCCTAAAAGATTGAGAAAATACTTCCCAAGTGATTGGTGTTTAAACTATATTGAATTTTCTTAAATTTGACTTTTTTTCATGTAGAGAATTGAATTAGATTCCCAACGATACCAATTTTGTCCAAATCCGGCATCGGGGTGAGAAGTTATGGCCGTTTTACTGAGAATTTTTAGAACCGCCCAGGTTCGACGGACGATCCAACGGACAGTCAAGTCTGCGATAGACCATTGCTCGAACCATCGCAACCAAGGTAGTAACTCTCTTTCTTAGCCCAAGTGTGATGGCTAGGACGACGACGGACCGTCAATGCTGCGATGGACCATCGTTGAGACCGTCGCCACTGAGGTAGTGTGTTCTCATCCTAGCCAACGTGCGATGGACGATCTGACGGACCGTCAAGGTTGTGATGAACCATTGCTTCGACCATCACATCGAGGCAGTGTAATCTTTTTTCGACCAGTGTGCGACGGACGATCCGACTGACTATCAGGCTAGCGATGGACCATCGTTCTGACTGTCGCAGCCCCCGTTTAGTATTTTTAACTATTTTTAAATGGGATTTTTTTATCTTTCCACTCTTTTATACCCTGATATATTCCAAATGAAGCAAATGGCTTCATTCATCATCCAAAACACAAGAGAGCTAGGGTTTCTTCCTCAAGATCAAATCTAAAGCCCTTCTCCAAGAAATCCAAGAACTCGCCATAGATTCTACAAATTGAGTTGAGATTTAAGTTCCCCAAGTTCAACGGTTGCAATAACCCTCTCTCTTAAGAGTAAGAAGAAGAGTTGAAGCAATCTTGTTCATCTAATTTCATAATCCAAGGTATGTGGGGTTTTGAACAAGGGTAATCCTTTCACCCCTGTGTCCAAAGGCTTATTTAAACTATAATTTTCTGCAATCTATTAGATTTTACATGATATTAAATTAGGGTTTTTTTCACCCATTGTTATTGATTGTAATATCTTGATATTTTTCATGAATTGAAAGTCAAATAACATGATTTTGCATGTTTTTTTAAGAAATTGAAAGCTGAGTTTATACCCTATGTTGTTACTCCTTGAGAATTAAACAGTTTCAATGTTCTAGAAATTGAAGTATATGAGTATGTTGAGATTATGAGCTAAATTGCTGTAAATTCTAGATTTCTATATGATTTATGAATCTATATGCTATCTAATTGCATTTTGATGAGTTTTAACTTGAGATTGAATTATGGGTCATTAAGCCCTACTTGAGACTTGCAATTTTATGAAGTTTCGTGCTATAAGCACCCATGATTTGAGTATTCTGAGATTATTAAGAAATATTATGACCTAATGGTCATAGAGCTTTGAAATCCACTTTACTACATGAGATTACAAATTTGATTATTGGGTTCTTATGAACCATGAGATTATTTCGAAAGTGGATTTTTATAAGATGAGCGAGATAAACTAAAGGGAGTAGTATTTTGCACCGAGTTGGGTAAATTACTATGGTTTCTTACCCCAGAACTACGTGCCACCATAGGATTGGGATTCTGGGCCTGAGGCTGAGACAAGTGATAACTGAGTTAAGGTTATACTCCTTGGCAAGAGTATGAAGCCTTTCCCCAATATGAGGTTTCTTCCTTAGGAGGACAAGACGTTGGACTCCATCTAACTTGCATGGTTTATGTTGGTTAAGAGAACCACCCTAAACTAAAGTATTTTCCATTGAGATAGAATATTTTCCCTAAATCTTTGGGATGAGATATTTTCTAAAATGAATGAAGTGCTTTGAGTATTCTTTTTTTCAAAGAAGGAAGTAGTTTTCTCTACTAATACGAGTTGATCACCGATTTTTAAACTAAAGTTATATGATTCTGAGTTCCAAGTGTTTGAGTTCAAAAAAGTTATAATTCTTGAGCAATAAAGAAGTTTTACTTCCATTAGACATATGCATGAGTTGAAAGTATTGTTTAAATCTTCCTTCATCCTATAAGTAATGAGAACAAGAGGAGAGCGCAAATTTTTGAATCTAAAGTATAATGACTCATGAGATTTGTGTTACATGCTTCATTCTACATGATTTATGAGCTTTGCATTTTGACTTATTCAAGCCATGTGAGTCATTCCTATTTTCATGCATGATTTTATTAAGGAGTATTGATATTGTTTTATATAAATGCATACACCCCCATATACTCAGTACATTCCCAAGTATTGATCCACATATACGTCTATGTGGTACATTGTCTTATAATGTAGGTTCAGGTGCTCAGTTCCAGTCTCCTCAGTGATTCCCGAGTACCTTTGTCTAAATTTCTCCAGTGGTGAGTCCTCATGGTTTGAGGGTCTATCTTCAGATATTTCAATATTTGAGTGGTTATGTTTATTACTTTCAGTCCAATTTGAGTCAGTTGGGGACCTATCCCAATAGCTCTCTAGTTCATGGAGTAGTAGAGGCTTTGTCAGACTAGTTATCAGATTATGGTTGTGTTGAGATTTCTAGTTTTGTGGTCGTTTAGAACGAGTATTACCTTCGTATTTTTTTTCATTTGATACGATAGTGCTAGTGTTTTATGTATTCCTTCTTGAATGAGTTATTATGAGAAGTGATAGGATCGAAGGGTTAGCTTGGGGCTACTTGTAGCCCTAAGTACCATGTGATGTCCCGAGAGGTGATTTTGGGTCGTTATAGGCTCAAAAAAAATGTCTGCTAGGTTGAAAACATCGAAAGAGGCGGCCTAGCCAAAAGTTAGGATGCAAAAAAATAAAAAATATAAAAAAACACTCACCCCAGAACTACGTTGTGACTTGATCCTCTTCATTGAGGTACGTAGACACTTAGAATTTTATTCTGAGTTCAGTTGCATGAGTGTCAAAAAAATACATGTTCCCTCTCATATGAAAAATTCAGTCTTTGAAAGACTTTTAACATCATCAATCTTCAGACTTGCAACAAGTGTTGGTGACTCAATGGGGGCAAATCCCTATGAACTATAAGTTTCTTGGATATAAGTTGAAGTCTTTAAATTCACTAAGTCTTCATGTTGGAGCTTTCAAGTTACCATATTGGAGCCTGCAAGTTCACAAAGTCTGATTGTTGAAGTCTTTAATGACCTATGCATATAAGTTGAAGTCTTCAAATTCACTAAGTCTTCATGTTGGAATTTTCAAGTTTCATATTGGAGCCTACAAGTTCACGAAGTCTGATAGTTGAAGTCTTCAAATAACCTATGCATATAATTTGAAGTCTTTAAATTCACTAAGTCTTTATGTTGGAGATTTCAACCTCACCCTATTGAAACCTGCAAGTTCACGAAGTCTACAAGTTGAAGTCTTCAGATGCTCTGCGACTATAAGTTGAAGTCTTCAAGTCTGCCATATTGAAGTTTTTAGAGTTTGAAAGTTAGAGTCATCGGGTTCTTTGATCTATAAGTTGAAGTCTTTAAATCCTTCAAACCTTCTTGAGTTTACCTTCCAATCTTCATGAAATTATATTTTCTTATGGCATACAACAATAGATACAAAAGAATCTTGACCAAGTCATCCCGATGCTCCATAAGATTACCATGAAGTTACCTTTTACCTTTTCTTATGGCGGGAAATACCCTTTTCTTATGGCGGGGATGAGTAGTCATCTCGATGTGCCATAAGATTACCATGAAGTTACCTTTTACCTTTTCTTATGGCGGGAACGAGCAGTCATCCCGACACGTCGTAATACTACCGTGAAGTTACCTTTACCTTTTACCTTTGCCATAAGACTACCGTGAAGTTACCCTTACCTTTTACCTTTTTCATAAGACTACTGTGAAGTTACCCTTACCTTTTATCTTTATCATAAGACTATTGTAAAGTTACCTTTACCTTTTATTTGTCACAAGACTACCATGAAGTTACTTTTTACCTTTTCGATAAGGCTACCATGAAGTTACCTTTTACCTTTGCCATAAAATTACCTTTCTTATGGAGGGGATGAGTAGTCATCCCTTCACACCATGTGGTTATCACCTTTGCATGAAAGACGTTATTTGAGTGAGAAGTATAAGTCGTGCATAAGCTGTTATAAAAAAAAAAGGATAATAAAGGAATTAAAAAAAAAAAGAAAAAAAAAGAAAAGGAATACTCGTGGTGGATGCTCGGACGTTGTGGCCGAAGCTACTGCTAAGCTCTTAGAATTATGCTAAAAAAAGTGACAAAATTGTTGGTATTTATAGATGTGTAGGGGCGGTGGTATCAGCTGATACCATTAAGAGACCTAATTTAAGTTGAAAAGGATTAATACAATACCATTTAGACTCTAGTACTAATACAGGACACGCTGGCAGCAATATGGCACCAATATGGCAAATGCTTTTCTATGAAAAAAAGGTATCAAAAGTGAAAAAATGATTGGCAGCCAAATGGGATAAGTCAACATCATTTTTTTTGTTTTGTTTTAGGTCTGCCACGTAAGAAAAAAGGAATATAAGGGATGTTTTTCTTTTTATGCAGAACAAATACGATGTGGGTCCGTATCATTTCATTTTATTTGTGTACTTCAAGTCTAGTCAAACATCTCGACAAGTCTTGAAGTAGGATGCACTTTGTAAGCAATAAAATTTTATTAAATTTAAATTCGTATAAAATTCAAATAATATTAAATTTAAAATATATTAGTCCCAAATAAACATTATGGATTAATGTAATTGGATCAATTATTTAAATCCAAACTTGTGTGGATTTAATTAAAGTCCAATTCTTTTAATTGGGCAAGTCCATTAATTTTGGTTAAAAAAAATAATTAGCCCACTTCATCAAGCCCGAGATGTCATCATATGCTAGAGGCCCAATTTGGTGCCACATGTCAAATGACATGTCATGCCAAGTCAAGTTAATAATCTAATGGGACCATGCCACGTGTCAAAATGATGCAGTAAATTAAAAGCCCATAAGAAATGTCATGTTACTTAAATCTGATTGGCCAAAGGAAGTTCATGTTTATCATGATTCTTTACTTCCTAAAAATATAAACAGGGACCTTATAATTCAGAAAAGAGGAACAAGTTTAACAAAAAGCAAGAGAGAACTCATGGATCAAAGCAGCAGATTTCTCTATAAATTCAAGAACAAGCTCTAGATTACAAGATCAAGAGTTCAAGGTTCAAGAACAAGCTCAAGATTTCAAGATCAAGAGTTCAAGGTTCAAGAACAAGTTCAACCTTCAAGATCAAGACTACAAAATTCAAGAACAAGCTCAACGGTCCTTGAATTCAAGTACAAGTCGAGATCAAGTTCATCAAGTCTTCAAATCAAGTTCAAGTTCTAGATCAAGACTACAAGATTCAAGAACAAGCTACCAAGCCCTTGGATTCAAGCACAAGTCAAGATCAAATCCATCAAGTTCAAGTTAAAGTTCAAGATCAAACTTGAAGCCCTTGAATTTATAGTTGAAAAGGCGAATCAGAGGAATCATAGAGATTGTAACACTCACTTATTGAAATCAATAAATTAATTTTTGCAGTATTTTTCTAATCTTGATTATTTATTTTCGATCTCGAGAATTTTATTGTCCAACACATACACGAGCAAATAATGAAATACTTAGTTTATTTATAAATATTTGAATTCTTAATATAAGAGAGAAAGAATTGAAGGTAGGGATTATCTTTTTCACTTTTAATTTGATGATTGAAAATATATATCTTAAATTAAGGTGAATTGATAATTACTTATAAAATTAAATTAGGAATTATAATTATTTTTTTTGATTTTTTTAAATGTCTATAGATGTAAATAAAAAGAACTTTTATTTTTGTAATATTAAAAAAGTACTATTAATAATGTAATTAAGTTTTACGGATGACCTTTCTGGGTAATTTTCCTAAATAAAAGGGCGAAATAGGCCCAATAAGTAGACGAAAGTACATTTTAAGTCCTAAAGGTAGGTGAGAAGGACATTTTTTTGTCTAATAGGTAGATGGAAAGGGCACTTTAGGCTCAATAGATAGACGAAGGGCGTTTTTGCATCATTTTACATGGTTGAAGGGTATTTTAGACCCTTTTCTGTAAGCAATATAACTAAGATATTTAATAATATTAATGACGAAACTGAATAATAGAGCAAAATATGAAATTTTAAAAAAAAATAGTAGTGCTTAGTTTTTGAGTTGGAGTTGTAAAATTTTAAAATTTGGAATAAGAAATTTTGTAATTGATACAATTAAGTACTCTAGGTGTTTGAAATGAAATTTAAAGAAAATATTTTTTGAAAAAAATAAAGTTTAGTTAGCTGTTAAAGTTGAATTAAAACACCTCAGAAAAATTAAAATTTGAAATGAAAAATAAGAAAATTATTACAAGTCTTAATTGATAAAAAAATATAAAGGTAAAAGTCCAACAGCAAAATTAACAATTATTTAATATTTTATAATTTATAATTTTTGAAAATCAATCAATGGAATATGATTTAAAGAATTACTAATATTTCTCTTTTCATATCAAAATATCTAGAAATAATTAAAATTGTGATTGTGTAATAAATGTATTTACGTTATAGTGAATGTCTATCAAGATATATTCAATATCTATCAAGATATATAGAGTATCTATCAAGATATTGTATATGCTTATCAAGATAAGGAATATCTACCTTTTGGAGAGATATTAGGTGAAATTTTTTCCTATAAATATAGAGGTTTTATGTAACATCCCGTAGTCATAACACTCTGTAATGCATCAAAAATGACCTTTAGGATCCCCGTAGTGATGGTAGATCATACGTTGACGTTGTAGGAGGTGTTGGAGGTGTTTTAGGACCTCAAAAGTAAGTAGGCGTCACAAATTAGAGCCAAGGCGATGGCTAGGCATCGCATTGCCACTGCTTACCGCCACTGGAATTGTTAGGCGATGACCTAGGTGTCACCCACCTTGTGTTAGGCTATGGGTAAGGTGACGCCCATGATATGTCTATGCTATGGGCTAGGCGCCGCCCACTTGATGGCTAGGCCATGGGCTAGGCACCACATGGCTAATATTTTACGACATAGGGCCTCCATTTTTGAGTTATTTCAAGGGCAACAAAGTCTTTTTATGCTTCATAACCGTCCCTAATCATCTTAACATGTAATTAAAGTCTCTAAATATGTTTTAACACTATCAAATCCCTAGTTCATCTTCCTAAAACACAATAGGAGAAAAACAACCTAGGTTTTGGACATTCAAACTTAAAGGGTCAATTTTCTTCACGATTTCTTCGTCGTTAAGGTACGTGGGACTATCCTAAACTTATTGGGCATAAGTTTTTGTGGTTTTTATCAAGTTTATAGATATATAATCATGTTTACAAAGAGGTTCTTTGACATTATTTTGAATAGCATGTATTATGAACTTGTTTTGATGAAAGTAAACATTTATCTTGAACCCTTTTTTTATAGAACTGAACTATAATCATATTTATATATGTGTTTTATGTTTTGCAAAGTTTGATTGAGAGCATGAATAAATAAACTCCCTCTCTTGTTATGATACCTCTTGATTTTACATATTGAGGGTTGTTTAATTGCATGTTTAGAAGCACGAGATCAACTTACAGTATCCAGATTGCTCCTTTTGAGGCACTTTCTAGAAGAAGGTGTAGGTCCCCGATTGGGTGGTATGAAGTGGGTAAAACCCATATGTTTGGGCCCCATCTTGTTCATCAAGAAATGGAGAAAGTAAAGATCATTAGGGAGCGACTTAAGATAGTTCAGAGTCACCAAAAGTCCTACGCTAATGTTAGAAGAAGAGAGCTGAAATTTGATATTGGTGATTGGGTATTTCTAAAAGTCTCCCCTATGAAGAGAGTCATGCAATTCAAAAAGAAAGGAAATCTTAGTCCTAGTTACATAGGTCCTTATCAGATTACGAAGAGGATCCGTGGAGTTGCTTATGAGTTAGATTTACCATTAAATTTAGCTTTTATCCATCCTATATTTCATATATTAATATTGAATAAGTGTACTAGGGATCATTCTCTTGTTTTTCTTGTGGAGGAGATTAATGTAAAAGACTCATTGTGATATGAAGAAGAAACTATTACTATCTTAGATTATCAAGTCTGAAAGTTGAGAAGTAAAGAGATAGCTTCTATTAAGGTGTTGTGAAAGAATCATAAAGCTGGGGAAGCTACTTAGGAGTGGGATAAGGACATGTGTACTAGATATCTGACCCTCTTTAAACTGTGGATGACGATATGGAAGGTACTGATCTTATCCTACTCTTTTCTTTCCATCTAGTGCTTGAAATCATTCTTATTGTGCTCCAAATCATCATTCGGGGATGAATGATCCCAAGGGGGGATAATGTAACACCCCATAGTCATAACACTCTTTTAATGTATCAAAAATGACCCTTAGGACCCTCGTAGTAATGGTAGATTATGTGTTGACATTATGGGAGGTGTTGGTGGTGTTTTAGGACCTTAAAAGTAAGTAGGCATCGCAAAGTAGATCTTAGGCGATTGCTAGGCATTGTTTTTCCATCGCCTACCACCACTGGAATAGCTAGACGATGGCCTAGGTGTTCCCACCTTGTGTTAGGCGATGTACAAGCCATGAAGCTACGTGGGACAATCCTAAACTTCTTGGGCATAACTTTTTATGGTTTTTATCAAGTTTAAAGAAATATAACCATGTTTACAAAGAGGGTCTTTGGCATTGTTTTGAATAGAATGTATTATGAACTTGTTTTGATGAAAGTAAACGTTTGACTTGAACCCCTTTTTATAGAACTGAATTATAACCATATTTATATATGTGTTTTCTATTTTGCAAAGTTTGATTGAGAGCATGAATAATGAAAATCCCTCCCTTGTTGTGATACCTTTTGATTTTACATGTTATGGGTTGTTTAATTACATGTTTAGAAGCACGAGATCAACGTCTTACTATTGTTATGGACTTGACATTGGTTATGAATCAAAGAGAGGGTTTTTTCTTATTTATAAATGTTCAATTTGATAATTGAAAAAAGTGTATGGATTGTCAAATAGAAATTGACCATCATGCGTTAAAGTATTTAAAAGAGAGAATCTTTGCAATGGTTTTCACATGTTTTGAAATAAGGACTCTTGTATAGTTTAAATATTTTGGTGGTCAAATGATTTGATTGGATTGAAATTCTAAAGTATATCATGATATGGCTTATGTATAGATGTGATTTACAAGTCTTGGTATGACAATACCAAACAGATGAATGTCATAATAGATTCAAAACAGATTAGAATACAGAATTTATTTAGATTTTTAGATTTTGAGTTCAGAAAGATGCATGTCTTAATAAGATTAAAATGGGCTTTAAGCGATTTAGATTGTTACCCAAAAAATGTGTGAGTTTAAATAACTCATTGCCTGAAATTGTGTTTTGCCAATACAGGTTTATTATGTCCCAATATAGGGATTAGACGTTAGCCTTGTGCCCTTTGGTATATTAGATGTAGAGATGCCAACCCTTGCAGCAAACTTGGGTTGGGGGCTTGGACGCCGAGTTAAGGGCGGATTCCATATAGCCCGTAGGATTGTAGATATGTAGGGTGTACCACTAGCTCAGAAGTAAGACTAAGAGTCGATTTGAGATTTGTACATATGTTTTGAAGCCTATTAATTATGCCCATGTATTTTCAAATGTTTTACGATGACATGTTTTTATGAAATTCTCTCACTTACGTTGTATATCAGTATTTTGTTTTTGAGTTGTTCTACGTACTAGTACCTTATGTATTTTCCCTTTAGATTTAAGGATCTAAGGCTCATTCCCACAGTCCTGCTAAGCAGTAAATCCTTGTCAGACATTTGGAATAGTGAGCCTCCCTTATTTTAGAAGGCCTTGTTCCATGTGATATTTTTATTTGGTTTTAATTCGTGGTCCGATCAGGGGCCTTATCCTAATTTTTAGACAGATTGTTACTTTTAGTTTAGTAGAGATTTCATTGACAAGTTTTAAAGGGATTTGGGTTTTTTTTCTAAACTTACTTTTTGTATTATTATGTTGCAATAATAGCATGACCATGTTTTCGGTTTATTTCCCTATTTTGATAATCGATGAATTACGCATATGATTATAAGTTAAGAGGGCTCTCTTTCCTTTGTGATTAGGGATGTCCATTGCGGCCAGGGCCTCGATTCAGGTCATGACAAACTTAGTATCAGATCACAGTTCATTGTCCCAAGGTGCCTGCAAAGTTGCGTCGAGTAAAGTCCTTTTTATGGGTGTGTAGCGCGCCACACCTGTAGGAGGAAACTATGAGGCATTTAGGCATATATCTTTCTTTCATGTTCTAATTCACGCTATAGAGTATGAATGTCCCCTAACTCATGATTTCCTATATTTAAGAGACTGATCATGCCTCCTCATAGATCCAACGAGCAGAATACCCATGTTGATGATGTCCGCCCTACTAATGGGATATGGACCCATAATAGAGCCTATACTCCAGAGTTTGTTGCTACTCCAGGAGCTCCTCATGTCCAAACTATTCCACCTTGGGATCCTCAGTCTGTTGTTAACAGTACCCAGCCTCCTAAGAGAGAAGTCTTGAATGCTGAGTTTCGGTAGTCCATCTATATGATTGTTCAGCTGGTGGCCTCTCAGACCCGTCGGTTTGAAGATGTGGGTTCTATGTCTGGTTTATCTGAAATTACTCTAGTTTGCTAATTCACGAGGCTAAACCTACCCACATGTACTGGCACAAAGATTGAGGAGGATCCCCAAGGGTTTATTGATGAATTAGATAAGATTTTTAGAGTCATGCATGCTAATGAAGTTGAAGGGGTTGAGTTGGCAGCTTATCAGTTGAAGGATGTAGCTAACCAGTGGTATAATGAGTGGGAAGATTTGAAGGGCAGAGTGTTGAACCTTTTATGTGGGGTGAGTTTGTGGAAGCTTTCCTAGATCATTTTTTTCCCTAGAAGCTAGGAGATGCAAAGGCTGAAGAATTTATGAACCTGAAACAAGAAAAGAAGAGTGTCAAAGAATATACATTGAAGTTCACCTAGCAGACCTATTATGATCTAGAATTGGTGGGTAATATGAAAGATCTCATGAGAAAGTTCGCAACTAGTTTCTTGGATGATTTGGTGTTAGAATGAAAGGGGCCTATGCTGAATAAGGACATGGATTTCTCCAGATTATCAGTACATATGCAGCAGGTAGAAGAGGAAAAAAAGAGGCTGGCTAAGGGAAAGGAAAAAGAAAGGCAAGATAAGAGAGCTAAGTTCGCAGATCAGAATGTCAGTCAGTATCAGGGTGGCAATTGGGGTAATAAGTGGTCTAAGAAGAAATTTTAGAGCAATGCTCAATCACCAGCTAGTGCCCCGACGCCCAGATCTCCAGTTGATCGGTGGTTTTAGAATTCTCAACCTAATAGTAGTTCAAGAGTGTAGGGTACCCATTACCAAGGTAGTGTAGCTCAGCCGTATCGGCCATTCCTACGATGTAGGACTTATGGTAAGAGCCACCTAGGGAAGTGTCAGTTTGGCAGGCTGGTGTGCTATGCTTATGGTCAGCCAAGCTATATTCAAAGGGATTGTCCATCAATTAGAGGAAATTTTTGGGGGAGCTAAGTCCCGGTCAGACTCCACAGACTCACCACCTAAGGGTATTACTTCGGCTACTAAAGGTGGTTGCAAGTGATTATATGTTTTATCTACCCGCCAGGATTCAGAGGCTTTACCAGATATGGTCATAGGTATGTTACAGATCTTCTCCTGTGATGTGTATGTGTTATTTGACCACGGGTCTACCTTGTCTTATGTGATCCCTTATGTGGCAGTTATTTTTGGTTTTGAGCCTGAAAATATTTTTGAACCCTTTTTTGTTTCCACTCCTGTCAGTGATTTCATTATAGCTAGAAGGGTCTATAAAGATTGTGCGGTGTCCATTTATCATCGTGATACATTGGCTGATCTTGTAAAGATGGATATGATTGATTTTAATGCTATTTTAGCAATAGATTGGATCTAGTCATTTTATTCTACATTAGACTGTAGAACACGAAAGGTCTCCTTCTCTTTTCCTAATAAGCTAGTGTAGAATGGGAGGGACATTCTCTAACATCTAAGGGGAAATTCATATCTTATCTTAGAGCCCGTAAGCTTATATCAAAAGGTTGTCTGTACCATCTTGTTCGGGTCAAAGATTCCAGTACTGAAAGTCCTTTCCTCCAGTTCGTCCATATAGTTAATGAATTCCTAGAAGTTATTCCTGATTAGCTTTCTAGGATACCACTAGATAGAGAGATGGATGTTAGCATTAATTTGTTATCGGACACTCATCCAATTTCTATTCCGCCATACAAAATTGCTCTTACAGAACTGAAAGAGTTGAAAGAGAAATTAAAAGACCTTCTTGACAAAGGCTTTATTCATCCTAGTGTCTCCCTATGGTGCTCCAGTACTCTTTGTGCATAAGAAATATGGCTCCCTTCGTATGTGTATAGATCATTGTGAAATAAACAAGGTCACAATTAGGAATAAATACCCTCTTCTCCAAATTGATGATCTCTTTGACCAACTCCAAGGTGTCAAATGTTTCTCCAAGATAGACCTTCATTCGGGATATTATCTGTTGAAGGTTAGTTAGGCTCTCAAAATGGCTTTCTAAACCTGATATGGTCACTATAAATTCTTAGTTATGTCCTTCAGACTGACTAATGGCCCCACAGCTTTTATGGACCAAAGGAATAGGGTGTTTTATCAGTTTCTAGATCTGTTCATCATAGTCTTTATCGATGACATTTTGATTTACCCTAAGAGTGAGAAGGATCATACCAATCACCTCTGAATCGTCCTTCAGACTCTCAAAGATCATGAATTGTATGCAAAGTTTTCCAAGTGTGAATTCTGGCTTAGTTCTATTGCTTTTCTGAGGCACATTATTTCTAGTGAGGGAATTAAAGTTGACTCCTAAAAGATTAAGGCAGTATGAAAATGGCCCAGACCCATGATTCCAATTGACATTCAAAGTTTCTTGGGTATGGTAGGGTATTACAGAAGATTTGTGGAGAGTTTTTCCTCCATAGCTACTCCACTTACCAAATTGACTCAGAAAAAGGTGAATTCTTGTGGTTTGACTCTTGTGAGAATAGCTTTGATAAATTGAAAGACAAGTTGACTACTGCACTGGTACAGAGGGCTTTGTTCTATACTTGATGAGTATCTAGTGGGACTTGGTTGTGTACTTATGCATCATGGTTAGGTGGTTTCCTATGCATCCAGACTGTTAAAGGTTCACGAAAAGAACTATCCCACCCACGATTTGGAGTTGGCGGCTGTGGTATTCGCGCTAAAGATTTGGCGTCATCATCTTTATTGGGTGCATATTTATATATTTACTTATCATAAAAGTTTACAGTATGTTTTCATGCAGAAGGAACTAAATATCAGGCAGAGGCAGTGGTTGGAATTATTAAAGGATTATAATATGAGCCTGTATTATCATCCGAGCAAGGCCAATATGGTAGCTAACACCCTGAGCAGATTATTAATAGGTAGTCTTTATCATATAGGGAAAAGTAAGAGAAATATGGTGAAGGATATTCATTGGCTTGCAAATTTAGGAGTTCGACTCCTGGATTCTGAAGATGAAAGGGTATTCATTCACGACGTAGCAAAATCCTCTCTATAAGCAGAAATTAAGGAGAAATAGGTTGAAGACCCTATATTGATGCAGATTAAGGAAGATGTTGGTCAATAAAAGGTAATGGCTTTTAAAGTTAGAGGTGACGGGAATTTAAGGTATCAATGTAGGCTATGTGTGATGAATGTGCATGAGTTGCGAGAAAGAATTCTGTATGAAGCTCACACTTCCAGGTATATTGTTCACCCCAGCTCTACTAAAATGTATCATGACCTTAATGCAAATTACTAGTGGAATAACATGAAGGAAGATGTTGTTATCTTTGTGTCCAAGTGTTTAATTATCAACAAGTTAAGGTAGAATATTTGAGACCAGGGGGGGTACTTCCCAAGAGATAGCTTGGCCTATATATAAATGGGAAATAATCAATATGGACTTTATTACAGGACTTCTAAGATCCCGAAACCAATATGACTCTATTTGGGTGATTGTGGACAGGATGACCAAGTCCGCTCATTTTCTTCTAGTACAAACAAATTTTTCAGGGGATGATTATGCTAAACTATACATTCAGGAGATAGTTTATTTGCATGGAGATCCAGTGTCTAGTATATCCGATCGAGGTACATAATTCTCTTCTCAGTTTTGGTCGTCTCTTCCGAGATGTTTATGTACCCAAGTAAACCTTAGTACCTCTTTCCATCCCCAAATAGATGGGCAAGCAGAACGCACCATTCATACCCTAGAAGATATATTGAGGGCTTGCATAATTGACTTTAAGGGTAGTTAGGTGGATCACTTGCTATTGATAGAATTTGCCTATAATAATAGCTACTATTACAGTATCTAGATTGGTCTTTTTGAGGCTCTTATGGGAGGAGGTATAGGTCCCCGATTGGGTGGTGTGAAGTGGGTGAAACCCATATGTTTGGGCCCAATCTTGTTCATCAAGCGATGGAGAAAGTAAAGGTCATTAGGGAGAGACTTAAGACAGTACGGAGTCACCAAAAGTCCTACGGCGATGTTAAAAGAAGAGAGTTGGAGTTTGAGGTTGTGATTGGGTATTTCTAAAAATCTTCCCTATGAAGGGTGTCATGCGATTCAGAAAGAAAGAAAAGATTAGTCCTAGTTACATAGGTCCTTATCAGATTACGAAGAGGATCGATGGGGTTGCTTATGAGTTAGATTTTCCTGCAATTTTAGCTTCTATCCATCATATATTTCATGTATTAATGTTGAAGAAGTGTATTGGGGATTATTCTCTTGTTTTGACTATGGAGGAGATTAATGTAAAAGATTATTGTCATATGAAGAAGAAACTATTGCTATCATAGATCGTCAAGTCCAGAAGTTGAGAAGTAAGGAAATAGTTTCTGTTAAGGTATTATGGAAGAATCATAAAGCTGGGGAAGCTACTTGGGACTGGGAGAAGGATATGTATACTAGATATCTGACCCTATTTAAATTGTGGATGATGATATAGAAGGTACTGATCTTATCCTACTCTTTTCTTTCCATGTAGTTCTTGAAATTGTTCTAATTGTGTTCTGAGTCATCATTCGGGGATGAATGATCCCAAGGGGGGATAATGTAACCACCCATAGTTGTAACACTCTTTTAATGAATCAAAAATGACCTTTAGGGCCCTCGTAGTGATGGAACATCATGTGTTGACATTTTGGGAGGTGTTGGGGGTGTTTTAGGACCTTAAAAGAAAGTACGCATCGCAAATTAAAGCCTAGGCAATAGCTAGACATCACTTTTCCATCGCCTACCGCCAATGAAATGGCTAGGCGATGGCCTAGGTGTCGCCCATCTTGTGTAAGGATATGTACAAGGCGCCGCCCACGCTATGGCTATGCCATGGGCTAGGCGCCGCATAGCCAATATTTTACAGCATAGGGGCTCCATTTTTGAGTTATTTCTAAGGCAACCATCCCTAATCATCTTAACACAAAATTAAAGTCCCTAAATATGTCTTAACACTATCAAATCCCTCGTTCATCTTCCTAAAACACAAGAGGTGAAAACCAACATAGGGTTTGGACATTTACGCTTAAAGGGTCAATTTTCTTCATGAATTCTTCGTCATTAAGGTAATGGCACTATCCTAAACTTTTTAGGCATAAATTTTTGTGGTTTTTATCAAGATGAAATAAATTTATCCATGTTTACAAAGAGGGTCTTTGACATTGTTTTGAATAGCATGTATTATGAACTTGCTTTGATGAAAGTAAACATTTGTCTTCAACCCCTTTTTATAGAACTGAACTATAACCATATTTATATATGCATTTTCTATTTTGGAAAGTTTGATTGAGAGCATTAATAACGAAACTCCCTCTCTTGTTGTGATACCTTTTGATTTTACATATTATGGGTTGTTTAATTGCATGTATAGAAGCACGAGATCAATGTTTTACTATTATTATGGAATTGGCATTGGTTATGAATTGAAGTGAGGGTGTTTTCTTGTTTATAAATTTTCAATGTGATAATTGAAAGAAGTGCATGGATTGACATAAAGAAATTGACCATCATGCGTTAAAGTATTTAAAAGAGAGAATCTTTGCAAGGGTTTTCACATGTTTTGTAATAAGGACTCTCTTGTATTTTTTAAATATTTTGGTGGTCAAACGATTTAATTGCATTGAAATTCTAAAGTATATCATGATATGACTTATGTATAGATGTGGTTTGCAAGTCTTGGTATGACGATACCAAACAAATGAATGCCATAATAGATTTAAAACATATTAGAATACAGAATTTATTTAGATTTTCAGATTTTTAGTTCAGAAAGATGCATGTCTTAATAAGATTAAAATGGGATTTAAGAGAGTTAGGTGGTTACCCAAATAAGGCGTGAGTTTAAATAACGTATTGCCTGAAACTGTGTTTTGCCGATATGGGTTTAATTACCTTCCAATATAGGGATTAGACGTTGGCCTTGTGTCCTTTGGCGTATTAGTTATCGAGATTCCAACCCTTGCAGCAAACTTGGGTTGGGGGCTTGGATGCCGAGTTAAGAGCTGATTTCATATAGCGCGTGGTATTATAGATATGTAGGGTGTACCACCTAGCTCAGAAGTAAGACTAAGAGTCTAGTTGAGATTTATACATATGTTTTGAAGCCTATTAATTATGCCCATGTATTTACAAATGTTTTATGATGACATCTTTTTACAAATTGTATATCAGTATTTTATTTTAGGGTTATTCTATGTACCAGTATCTTGTGTATTTGCCCTTTAGATTTATGGATCTAAGGCTTATTCCCGCGGTCCTGCTAAGCAGTAAATCCTTGTCAGACATTTGTAGTGAGCCTCTCTTATTTCGGAAGGCCTTGTTCCATGTGATGTTTCTATTTGGTTTTAATTCATGGTCCGACCGGGGGCCTTGTCCCGATTTTCAGACAGATTGTTACTTTCAGTTTAGTAGAGATTTCACATACTTGTTTTAGAGGGATTTGGGTTTTTATTCTAAACTTACTTTCCGTATTGTTATGTTGCAATAATAAGATGACCATGTTTCCGATTTATTTCTGCATCTTTTTAATTGATGAATTACGCACATGATCACAACTTATGAGGGCTCTTGGGCCTTCATGGTAATGAATATCCGTTATGGCCAGGGCCTCAATTTGGGTCATGACAAACTTAGTTTTAGAGCATAGTTCATAGTCCCAGGTGTCTTCAAAATTGCATCAAGCTGAGTCCTTTTTTTGGGCGTGTAGCATGCCACACTTATAAAGAGAAAGCTATGAGGCATTTAGGCATGTCTCTTATTTTTCATGTTCTAGTTCATGCGATAGAGCATGAATGTCACCTAACTCATGATTTTCTATATTTAAGAGATTGACCATGCCTCCTCGTAGATCCAACGAGCAGAATACCCATGCAGATAATGTCTGCCCTACTCATGGGATATGGACCCATAATCCATACTCTTAAGTTTGTTGCTACTCCAGGAGATCCTCCTGTCCAAACTAGTCCACCTCGGGCTCCTAGATCTGGTGTTAACCATACCCAGCCTCCTCTGAGAGAAATCTCGAATGCTGAGTTCCAACAATCCATCCATATGATTGCTCAGCTGGTGGCCTCTCAGACCCGTCGATTTCAAGATGTGGGTTCTGTGTCTGGTTCATTTGAAATTACTCAGGTTGGCCAATTCACGAGGCTAAACCCACCCACCTTTACTTGCATAAAGATTGAGAAGGACCCCCAAGGGTTTATTGATAAATTAGAGAAAATTTTTAAAGTCATGCATGCTAATGAGGTTGAAGGGGTTGAGTTGGCAGCCTATCAGTTGAAGGATGTAGCTAACCAGTGGTATAATGAGTCGGAAGATTTAAAGGGAAGAGTGTTGAACCTTTTATGTGGGGTGAGTTTATGGAAGCTTTCCTGGATCATTTCTTTCCCTAGAAGCTGGGACAGGCAAAGGCTGAAGAATTTATGAACCTGAAACAAGGAAAGATAAGTCTCAAAGAATATACATTAAAGTTCACCTAGATGACTCGTTATGATCCAGAATTGGTGGGTAATATGAAAGATCGCATGAGAAAGTTTTCAATTGGTTTCTCGGATGATTTGGTGTTAGAATGAAAGGGGGCTATGCTGAATAAAAACATAGATTTCTCTAGATTATCAGTACACATACAACAGGTAGAAAAGGAAAAGAAAAGGTTGGCTGAGGTAAGGGAAAAAGAAAGGCAAAATAAGAGAGCTAGGTCTACAAATCAAAATGTTAGTTAGCATCAGGGTGGAAATTGGGGTAATAAGTGGTCTATGAAGAAATTTTAGAGCAATGCTCAATCATCAGCTAGTGCCCCAACGCCCAGACCTCTAGTTGATCGGTGGTTTTAGAATTCTCAACCTAACAATGGATCGAAAGTGCAAGGAACCCAGTCCCAAGGTAGTGTAGCTCAGTCGTATCGGTCATTCCCATTATGTGGGACTTACGGTAAGAACCACCTAGGGAAGTGTCAGTTTGGTAGGCTGGTGTGTTATGCTTGTGGTCAGCCAGACTATATTCAAAGAGACTGTCATGTGATGTTCAAAGGGACTGTCACGTGGGGTCAGTAGTAGATCCTTGTCAGACATTTAGAGAGGTGAGCCTCCCTTATTTCGGAAGGCCTATTCCATGTGATATTTTTATTTAGTTTTAATTCATGGTCCTACCAGGGGCCTTGTCTCTGTTTTTAGACAGATTGCTACTTTCAGTTTATTAGAGATTTTGCAGACTTGTTTTAGATGATTTTGGTTTTTTTCCTGAACTTACTTTCCGCATTATTATGTTGCAATGATAATATGACCATATTTTTGGTTTATTTCCACATTTTGGTAATTGATGAATTATGCATATGATCATAATTTAAGAGGTCTCTCGGGCCTTTATGGTTCGGGATGTCCGTCGCAGCCAAGGCCTCAATTTTGTCGTGATATTTTATTCATTGTAAATCATCCTCAGTCCCTCTCATCCCTCAAGAGAATTAAGAATTGATCTCCCTTATATCTCTATTCTTCTTTTTCTCTACTTTATATTTCATAATTCTTTATCAGCACGAGTCTCTACTACTCAATAAAGAAGTCTAAAGAATATGGTTGAGAGATACCATTAATCTCGGTTGTAATATCTTTGTTTGGTGGTTGTTTTGTTTGGTAAGAATTTAATCTTCTAATATTTTATTTGCATTAATTTTCTATTAACTTGAAAGTGACAAGATCAAGCCTTCTACCGAGAGTTTGAACAACCTTTCCAATTAAAAGAGAAACATTACTTTTTCTATCCATGCAAGTAAGTAACTATTACATGACTTCTAATGATCTTATTATAAATACCTTTTTTAATATATAGTTGAATGAAATGAGTTAAAGCTTCCTTTGCATAGCTTCTACCAAATTCAGCTATGAATTTATATTCAGTTTATAAATTGTGTAGCGATTAAATTTATATATGATTGTATTCATCAAAAATAGTAAGACGGCAGAATCACATCCCATAGTACTAAATGAATAAGACATTGGGTTAGAGTCCTGATGCACCATGACAAATATGTTGGGTTTGAGTCCGATCAATTTATAGCCTAAGGTGCTTTTATATGGATAAGACATTGAGTTTGAATCTCAATGCATCATATTGATGATATTATGGTGGTTAAAGCAAAATAATGTGTTTTTGGTGAAAATTCATGAGACATGTCCCATTGAATATTTTCCATTCTCTAAAATTAATGTGGTAGCAGTACATAATATGTCTGAAAGAAGACAAGTGATTGAATGCACGAATATATGTGTGAAGGGACAATATGACAATAATCATCAAAAGAGATAATATTTTCACACGCTTGTTATGATTATAATATATGTTAGAGAAATTCTCTACATTATACGTATGCCTCATTTTTCTTCCAAAGTACCAATATCTTGAAAGAGGTTATAAGTTATCATGCTTTGGTACACTTAAGGCATGATTATATTCCATTCCTGGGGAATGACAATTTTGATTATTATAAATACATATCTATACCTGGGGGTGAATGTGACTGTATAAAAATCTGAATGTGTTTTTAGTTGTGAAGATAACACAATCCACCTCAAGAAGAGGTAGAATAGTTGGACGATTAAATATCTCCAAGCTACTACAATAAGAAACATGAATGTGAAAAGTTATCCTAGCATGATGACATCACATGCCACAAAAAATTAGGAGTTCATTATATAAAATTCATTTAATGGTAAATCAGAAGTTTACTAAAGGAAAGAGCACATGTCATGGTAAATCAGAGTTTAATAGTATAAAAATTCTTAAGTTGACATGAATGATTGTGACATTTCAAATATGTGCATATAGAGTGTTAGACAAGTATTGAAGAACTAGAAGATTCTTCAAGAATTACTTATGTCATTTGTTCTCATGATAAGTTTGTTGGACCAACTAATGTTAGGGTTGAATTTTCTTAATTCTGGAAGATAGTAAAGGTGAATAAGGGCGCGTTCACCTGTCATGTGATATTTTTAAGAGATGCATAAATACATGATCACACAAATATTATTGTCAACCCACAGTTTAATATTCATAAAGTTGTTTTCTCTGTAAAATTTAGTTAAGAGAATAATTTTTAGATTAGATAATTAAGATAATTCATCTTGATAATGATGGTTTGGTATTGAATGCCTTCGACAAATAGTTGTACTATTGCTAATGAGAATAAAACTTCAAGTGTTGGTTTGAAATATGATATATTATATACAAAAGTACTTGTATGCATCAAATCAATAAATTGTGATTAATTTCTACTCAAAGTTGGTTTTGAGTCAGGAACCACACATTTTCTATCTAATAATTTTAATATACGGTATACGATTAATGAATATATGATGATGCACAAAGATAGATTGGTCAAAGAAAATGGAGGATGTATTTTAGTTTTCTTAACATAAGGGAGAGATTATAAAGAACTATGAAAAATGTTAGAAATTATCATCAAATACTCAATCAAAAGATAATTCAAGTCAAATGCCGGAAGCATTTGCTGACTCAAATTTAATCTCATATTTAAGTACCAAGTACTCCTATTATGTGTCCCTTAAGTACAAAGTCTACGCATATATAAAATGTGGTAGACCAATGTGTTCCAAATGAAATAATCCTTGAAAAAAATAAGGAGCAATGATCGTAATAAGAAGGAAATGTTCTCTTGAAGAGTTTACGATATAACACTTCATTAAACCTTATGAGGGGTTCAGGTACCTGAAAATAATAAAGTGATGAGATCTCAAAATGTTATGCCATGCTGTGAACAGTTATGCGTCATGGAACACGATACTTTTGATGCTTAAAATAAAGAATTTATGCTTTAACTTTGGTTATTTTGGTAGATATAATGTGGTTTTATGGTTGTTGTAGGTGAAACAAGTGAACAACGATCTTGGAATAAAAATGGAAGAAAAAACTCTGAAAAAGATAATGTTTTCCCATGTTTTTCTTTGGATTTTTATATTATAATTATGGTTTGAACATGTGGTTGCATGGGAATGGTTAATTGGTTTTTGGTTTTGGTTTTGGAAATTATAAGCCCTCAACATGTTTGATAAAATTCCAATGAGAATGTTTTTGTCACATAGTTTGACTTTTATTGAAAATCTTACATTGCATAACATGATAAGGGAACCGAAATTGGTTTGGTTGAATTAAATGACTTGTAAAGGCCTTGGTGGCCATGGTTTTAATTGATTGGAAATCCTATGGGGTACATAGGAATACCCTAAGTGTTGGCTAATGACATTGCTTGCAAGGTATAGTCGTTATGAGGATACCACTTCATAATGTCTTATTAATTGACTCCAAAAATTGGTGGATCGGTTATGTGCCAAAGGTTTTAATTGGGCAATAATGGCGGGTTGTTATAGCTAACTATAAAGGTGTAAGTCCAATGGATGGACACTGGAAACTCATATTTGCTGACATGAGGGTTGTTTCTGGAGACCATATACTTGTAGGGTACACGGTAATTCCCTAAGTTTATACTTGTATATGTATCATAGAGGTTAAAGGGTACACGGGAATCCCCGGCCTCTATGATACCTTTGGTTCGTTCAGCTACACGCACTGGGGCCCATTTAGGGGGTAACACTGGACCCATATAGCCCATAGGTGGTTTTAGTACGGTCAAGCTATACACCTTAGGTTAAAATTTTAAATTCAAGCTAATCTCGATTCCTTTTCCCAGCATGGTACATATGTATCTATGAATATGACTACATATAGATATTTACTTTGGTTTTGAATAATGGCATTACTTTATCCTTATTCTTGAGTACATGCTAGAGTTCACCCGCTAACCCATCTTTAGGTACTATAGCTCCACGCGATGCAGGAACTGTCCATACTACTCCTTCTGCTCAATGATCGGATTCGGGGGCAGCCTTGTGTTAGATTGAAGTGATGAGCTTTCATTCTCCTAAAGACTCTATTTATGCTATGAACTTCTCTATATATTTTTATTTATTTCTTAGACATTGGTTTTGGATAAGGTCGGGGATATATCCTGACCAAATATTTTTTTAATTTTGGATAGAGGCTTTGTGCGACTACTATAGGCATAGCCGGTGTCGGTATTGGTGCCTGCCCTGGTATTGGCATTGGCATTGGAATAGGTTTCAATTGGACATTTGGTTGTGGTTGTTTGGTCATGGTTATAGACTTTACTTAATGTCCTTATAGTATTATTGTTATATCTTGTTATATGGTCGAAATTTATCCAACATATTTTGCATGGAAATTATGGTTGCGCATTGGGGATGGTCTCCAATCCCAGTTGGGCTTGAGGCACCCAACATAACTATACCCTGGTTTGCGTCGTGTCACTTAGGGTTATTTCTTTATTAGGTTATGCACTTTTAAATTACTTTTACTACTTTTAACATACTTTACTCATTAAGATTTTGTTCTTGAGATTTTGGGTTTTATTCAATTAAAGACTTCAAATTTCTTCCTCTTATTCTTAGGCAATTAATTATATGTATTCTTTACTAATTATGATGGATTGTTGCATGAAAATGAGTGGCTAATTTCCTTGACTAGGGTTGTGGGAACCTTGGAGAATTAACTACGTAGAAGAAGTGGGAGATTCATATATTCTATTGTGATTGCATGTCTTAATCTTCTTTATATTAATTGACCTCAGAGCTACTATAAAATCTTGAGGATTGCCTGTATTCGAGAGCGTCCTTACAAGGGAGTTTGAGATTAGGAGAAAGGGATTAAGACAGTAATTTGGGATTCACATCCATCTTATAATTTTGCTATCTCATCTAATCAACTTGAGACCTAAAAGGTAAAATTTGAACTGAGGTTTTAGACAAGGAGCAATAAGGCGACACCCTAAAGCTCACAATGTAAAGGGTGAAATTTATCATCACGGTCATAAGACGATTGATAATAAATAGCTTGTTGACTTTGCATACAGATTAAGAGAATAGGTAAGTTTAATATAAGAAGTTTATGGAATTAATAAGCCAGGGGGAACACAGTCCTAGTGTTCGTATTCTACTATTTACAAACTCAAGCATTCAAGTTCGGTTACTACTTACTGTTCACCCCAAAATCCCCCTATTTACTTTTCTGCATCGCTTATGGATTTTGTCAAGTTTGAGAGAATGTTTAACATTTTTTCTATGGGTTCGACCCTAACCTGTTTTGTGTTACTATATTTGACATCGACTGTAGCATACTTCTTTGGAGGTTAGTTTTTGGGTGACATTAAATTTTTGCACCATTGGCGGGGAGGATAGTGTGAATTATTGATTGATTTTGGTGAAGTTCGCGGGTTTATTATATGTTCTTAATTTGGTATACACTAGTGTATACCAAATACAAGGAGTAAAGTCAATCCCTTACACCCTTTTAATCTAGAGCCCAAAAGAATACTTCAAACACCACAAAGGATGTCATAGCAAGTTCATAATGGTATTTCTGTTGGGGTTTAAGACCCTCAGATTGTACCCCTTTCTCCACCTATTGATCCTAATGCAGTACTTATTTGTGATCTAGGAGATCCATAAAATATATAGATAGACAGATAGAGCACTTATTAGCAGAAGTAGTAGAGAAGGCATGTTTAGCTGAAGAGGCTAGAGTAGCGCAGCAAGAAGAATTAGACAGACCAAATCAAGTGGTGGAGCGTCAAGATAGAGTTCAAAGAGGCAGGTCTCTAATGATTCCTACATATCATCATCTTCAGTCGTATGATGAAGATGAGGACATGATATATGTTGAACCTACTGAGACAGAAACCATTATTCCTCCTGCTCTACCCCCCAATGTTAAATTTGACATTACTAGTGCAATAATCCAATTACTAAACTTGAAGGGTGTGTTTTTAGGATTAGCAACAGATGACGTGAACATGTATCTAGCTAATTTTACTGGGATCTGTACATCGTGTACTATTTTGGGGGTGAACGGGGAAGCTTTGAGGTTGAGGTTGTTCCCATTTGCGCTGACTGGAGAAGAATCACTATGGTTAGGAAAACTTCTGAGAGGTTCAATCACTACTAGGTATAAGTTATATAGAAAATTTTTTAATAGGTTTTTCCCTCCTGCAAGGATGTTACAGTTGAAATATGAAATCTATAATTTCAAACAGCTACCAGCAGAATCCATATATGAGGTGTAGTTTAGATTCAAAAAGAAGTTGAGCATGGTACCTAATCATAGAATCAAAGGATCCAGTATTTTGGAAATATTCTATAGATCTCTAAATATTAGCTCCATGGCAATGGCAGATATGATTTTGGGAGGTGCATTTATGCATTTTCACTGGGACACTGCGCAAAAGATGCTAGATGATATTTCAGTAACCAATCAAGCTTTGCATACTAGAGATACTGAGTTTGGTACAGGTAGATATGTTATTGGAGTAGCTAATGAGTATGGTGCTTATCGTGATTTGGTACCATAAGAGGTTGTACAACTTTGGACTGACATTGGACTTCTTACAAGACAATCGCAACAATAAGTGCTAAGAAAGTGAATGCAGTAGGGGCACTGAGTTCTTATTCTAGAACCTACGAGATCAAGTTTGAAGAGAAATAAAAGTATCTTGATCGTCAATTAGGGGATTTCTGAGCCCAAGGGCAAGATAATCAAGGTAGGAACTATTACAATTATAGATACAGTGATAGAAGCAAAGACCGAGATGGTGATAGGAGATGCAAATATGATTACAAAGAGAAGAGTGATCGATATGTCTCACCAGGTAGCCGAGATACTGAGTCTAGAATGAAGGCAATATTGTCAAAACTAGTCAAAGGCCAAGAAAGTCAAGAGAGCTTTCATAAAGAGATTAAGACGGACCGCTAGGTGTAAATCAAAAAGTTGAGTCACATGCTACCACAATCAAACAACTAGAATAGCAGTATGGCCAAATGTCGTCCATATTGAAACAAATGCAAGCTAGCACTCTTCCTAGTAATACAGTGGTAAATCTAAAGAATAATAGTCATTCCTATGCCATTACCACTCAGAGTGGTAAAACCACTATGGATCCACCTGCACTCAACTTGATCGATTCAATGAATGAAGATGATCATATTGATGTTAAAAATAGTAGAGAGAAAAACAAAGTAAAGGATAAGGTCTAGGAGCCATTTTTGAAGACTATACCAAGACCTCACCTTTCTTTTCCTCAGATATTAAAAAAAAAAAAGCAAGAAGAGGGTAAGTATCAAAATTTTCTGTCTATGTTAAAGGAGTCATTTGTCATCATTCCACTTGTAGAGGCATCAGAACAAATTCCTAGTTATGAAAAGTTTATGAAGGATCTAATCACCAAAAATTGGTCATTCAGTTACAAGCCAACTAACAATATTCATAACTGCAGCACTGTTTCTACTAGATCATTAGTAAAAAAAAAGGATCTTGGTGCTTTTACCATTCCTTTTGTCATTGGTTTTTTCAACTTCACTTGGGCACTAGGTGATTTAGGAGCCAGTATCAACCTCGTGCCACTAGCTGTGTTTAAGCAATTAAGGTTGGGATCTCCCAAACCAACCACCATATGACTAGTAAGGGCAAATTAAATGGTGAAGAAGCCAGTTGGTATTCTATATGATGTATTGGTGAAGGTGGCTTCTTTTATCTTCCATACTAATTTTCTGATATTGGACTATGAAGTGGACATTTAAGTTATAATTTTTTTAGAAAGACCATTCCTGGCTACAGGAAGGACTTTGATTGATCTGGAGTTAGGACATCTGATGTTAAGACTCAATGATGAGCAGGTAATATTCGATATGCAAGTCTATGAGGTAGCCAAATGAGTTAAGGGTGATATTTATGACTGATGTGTTTGATGAAGAGATGGACTCATTCTATGATATTGATGCAGTGACTTTTTGGGAAGATAGTTTTGAGGTAGTTCCTATTAAAGAAAGTCTAGGTGTTGAAGCTTTAGCAGTGGTGATTATGAACTTTGATAGTAATGGAATTGATGACTACGATGAGATGGTATGTGCACTTTATGGGAGTGGTTCTTATACTTTTGTACCAAATAAACTTGATTTGGATATGAAAAATAGAACCACTCCACCTGCTCGCCCTTCTATTGAGGAGCCACAAGTCTTTGAGTTAAAGGCCCTCTCTTCTTATTTGTGATATGTATTTTTAGAGGCCAACAACACTTTTCCAGTAATCATTGCAGCTGACTTGATTCAGACAGAAATGAAAGCTTTATTATTAGTGCTATAGAGATTCAAAAGGGTTATAGGTTGGTCCATTGCAAATATTATGGGTATCCCACCTAGTCTTTGTACTCACCTGATTTAAATTAAACTAGATTGTATTACAAGTATAGAAATCATCATTGGATAAATCCTCCTATGCAGGAGGTAGTGAAGAAAGATATAATCAAGTGGCTAAATGCTGGTTTAATGTATCCCATTACTGATAGCAAGTGGGTTAGTCAGGTACAATGTGTTCTGAAGAAACGTGGTATTACTTTTGTGCCTAATAATAAGAATGAGCTAGTTCCAATGAGGATAGTCACAAGATGAAGAATGTGCATGGATTACAAGAAACTGAATGCATGGACCCAGAAGGACCACTTTCCCATGCCCTTCAAGGACCAGATGCTTGACAAACTTGAGGGCAGAGGATGGTATTTTTTTTGGATGGATATTTGGGCTCGACCAAATCACTATTGTGCATGAAGACCAAGAGAAAACAACATTCACTTATCCTTATGGGACTTTTTCATTTAGACATATGCTATTTGGGTTATGTAATGCTCCAGCTACTTTTCAAATATGTATAATGTCAATCTTTTCTGACATGGTAGAAGACACTATCAAAGTATTGATAGATGATTTTTTGGTAGTTGGTAATTCTTTTGATGACTGCTTGGTTCACTTGGCAAATGTTCTTTAAAGATATGAGGAATGCAACTTGATACTTAACTGGGAAAAGTGCCATTTCATGGTTAAAGAAGGTATTATGCTTGAGCACAAGATTTAAAAAATGGGTATAGCGGTAGATAGAGCTACGGTTGAAGTGATCAAGAAATTACCTCCACAAATTTCTGTGAAGGGTATTCGGAGCTTTCTAGGACATGCTAGATTCTATAGGTGATTCATCAAGGATTTCTCAAATATTACCAATCCTCTCTATAGTCTTCTTGAGAAAGTGGTAAATTTTGATTTTGATGAAGCATGCTTAAAGGCTTTTGAATGTTTGAACAAAAAGTTGATGGTGGCTCCTATCATCGTATCCCCTAATTGGTCTTTGACATTAAAGATTATGTGTAAAGAAAGTAGAGTGGCCTTAGGTGTTGTACTAGGACAATAAAAAAAAAAGATCTTGTATCCCATCTACTATGCCAGGAAGGCACTAAACCCTGCTTAAAAGAACTACACAGTTATTGAACAAGAGTTGTTAACAGTGGTTTTTTCCTTTGAGAAATTTTGGACTTATTTTATTGTGACAAAGGTAGTTGTACACACTGATCATGCAGTATTAAGGTACTTAATAGCGAAAAAAGATGTAAAGCCCAGACTGATTATGTGGGTTCTCTTGCTGCAAGAGTTTGATTTCAAGGTCAAGGACAGAAAGGTACTAAGAATCAAGTTACAGATCATTTGTCTAGACTTGAGGAAGAAGTTATGTAAACAGTTAAAGATGGACTCAAGATTGATGATAGTTTTCCTGACGAGCAGATATTGATAGCTTCTCAAGATTTAAATCCATGGTTTGCTAATTATTCAAATTATCTAGCAAGTGATTTAGTCCCACAAGATATTTCCTCCCGGCGGAGAAAGAAATTTTTGTGTGAGGTAAGGAAATTTTTTTAGGATGAACCTTATTTATTTAGAATTTATGTGGATGGGGTTATTCATAGATGTATCTCTAAAGTAGAGATGATGAGCATCCTTGAGGTTTGTCATGCTTCACCATTTGGGGGTCACCATGGAGGAACCCGCATAACCCATAAGATCTTCCAATATGGGTACTACTGGCCTACAATTTACAAGGACGCTCATGATTTTGCTTCAGCTTGTGATCAATGTCAACGCCAAGGTAAAATCTCTAGGCGCCATGAACTTCCTGTGACTCCTATTTTAGAATTGGAATTCTTTGATATATAGGATGTGGATTTCATAGGACCTTTTGTGAGCTCCTTTGGTATGAAGTATATTATTGTGGCGGTGGATTATGTCTCTAAATGGGTGGAAGCGGTTGCACTCCCCTATAATGAAGGAAGAAGTGTCATGACCTTCTTGAAAAAATATATCTTTTCTTGATTTGGCAATCATTAGTGATAGTGGGCCGCATTTCTTTAATCAACTATTTAAGAGTCTGCTTGAGAAGTATAGGGTAAAACACAAGGTGGAAACACTTTATCATCCACAGACTAGGGGACAGGTTGAGGTGTCAAACAGAGAAATCAAGTCCATTTTAGTAAAGATAATTAATTCCAATAGGACAAATTAGTCAAGGAAGCTAGACGATTCATTATGGACTTACCACACAGCTTTTAAGACTCCCATAGGTACTTCTCCTTATCAGTTGGTGTATGGTAAAGCATGTCACTTCCCTATAGAACTTGAGCACAAAGCACTATGGTCATTGAAAAAGCTAGATTTTAAGTGGCCGGATGCAGCAAAGTCAAGGATGAACAAGATGAATGAGTTGGATAAATTTTGACTCTGGGCTTATGAGGTTTTGCACTATACAAAGAAAATATGAAGTTGCATCATGATTGCAAAATTGAGAAAAGGATATTTAAGAAAGGTGACCAGGTATTGCTCTATAACTCAAGACTTTGCTCGTTTCTAGGTAAGTTGAAGTCTAGATGGTATGGTCCATTTACTGTAACAAGAGTGTTTCCATATGGTGCTTTGAAATTAAAGCATGATGGAGACGACACATTCAAAGTTAATGTGAAAAGGGTAAATCCCTATATGGGTAAGACTGAGGAACTTAAGATGATTTTTGAGATGGACCTTGGTGAAGTCTGAGTAATCAAGGTAATTACGTCGTGCCGCGACATTAAATCAAACGCTGCATGGAAGGCAATCTATGAGTCTAGTTGGTGAAATATATTATCCAACTTAGCCATGTTGTGCTGCGACATTAAATCAAGCGTTTGCATGGGAGGCAACCCATATTTTGTATTTAATACTTTATGGGGTGATATATGTTTTTAGTTTACTGGATTAAACATTGCAGAAAAAAGCCAGAAATTCTAGAATTTAGGTCATACGGACTCTTCACGAGTCATAACTTAACATGATGACTCGTGAGTAGGATTCGTTAGGACCTGGGACTTAAAGCATATCCAGGTAAGAAGTTTTTGGAGTCCTTATGACTCTCAAAATAAGTCGTAAATGACTCATCATCTTGAGTCGTACCGACTCCAGAACCAGGTAAGAGTTCCTAGTCTTTATGAAGGAAGTAAAAGACCCATAATTTTTAGTAACGAGTCATACATATGACTCGTAACTAGACCTACCAAGTTAAGGGTCGCGGGTCAACCCATCCCAATTCACCCTTTTGAACAAAAGAGGGGTACCTGATATAGGTACCTTACATTGCAAACACTAAATTACCTCCATTATTGACTTATTTCTAATCTCTTAGGACACAAATTCACCCTAAAAACATAAGTCAATCGATTGGGACCTTCCAAATCTGTTGAATTCATTAAGAATTGGGGTCAAGAAGTTGCTTAACTCTAGAAATCTTAATGGAACAAGTAAGTTTTTGAGCTTAAAATCTTTATATTTTGAGTTTAATCTAAAGATGAGTTGAGATTTTAGAATTTCTTTAAGTTAAATATATATATGTGTGTATGAAAATTTGAACCCCATTTCTTAGAAGTTGTGTTCAAAATATGATTTGGGAGTGAACTTGAGTAGTTATACCGTGAATTTGTGCTTTTGGATTGATGTGAGGTGTTAGTGAATTAAATTAAAGGGTAGTCTGGGGTTTCAATGTTGGACCCAACTCAAAGCTAAATCCTTATGTTGTAGTGGATACGGGGCTCCTGATGACTCGTACCTACACATAACGAGTCGTTATGAGACTCATAACCACTGAAAACATAAGGTGTTAGAAGGGTATTGATTTTGGTATGGATACGACTTGATAATGTGAGTTGTAAACAATGCCTACGATCATAACTAGAAGTCGCAAAGACTGGGAATCATTCATAAAAGAAAATGTTTTTTAGCTTATGAGTATCGGTAATGAGTTGTAAGATAATGTTATGACTCATTAGGAGGACTCTTAGCCTAACCAATAAACATTGATTTACATTTTTACTATATTACAACTTAGTCATATGAGTCGTAACCAGTGTATATGACTCTTACCCCCGAGTCGTAACATGAACAAAATATGCACACTGACATCAAATTTTCTTGTTTTTTTTCCTTTCCTTAGTAATCACCAATAAGTGTCTGCACACAAGTACCAATGGCTCCTAAAGGTGATCCCTTATCAAAATAGATCCCAAAAAAGAATGACAAGAAGAAGCAGCCTGCGAAGTCTGATTACTATCTGACAGACGAGGAAATCGATAAGTCAAGCGGTGACCTCATAGAATACCCAATGAAAATAAAAGCAAACCCGAGGTAAAATGACCTCAGGGAAAAAAAGTACTCGCTCCAAAGGACACACCTCCAAGGGGACCTCAAAGGAAAAATCTAAGCACTTCCCCTACGCACTCGCCTTCATTTTCTAACGATGACAATAATGATGAAGAAGTACAATCTGATGGTGATGAGATATCCAGTTCCTTTGAGGAAAAGTTTGGGAATGAGAGTGATACTAAGGAGAATGTAACCTCTATTAATGTGTAGGACCTACCCCAAATCTCTCTATCCATTGAGCCTGCCCTGGTGCCCATCATTGAATAGTGGGGGTACCCATTGATGCAGGAGACTTACAATGATGGGACAAGAATAAACTCTGCTACTAGACAAATAGAGAGGGGTATCTATCTTGAGAGAAGGCTAACCACAGCAGGCATGTCTGAGTTGCCTAGATTTAAGGACAGATTTCGACAGTACGGATTCTAGTGGATGACTACAGCACTTTAAAAGTTCAGTTCTATACTCGTACGAGAATTTTATATTGTATATAAGGGTGAGTTGAAAAGACAATACCCTCAGGGAAACCTGTGAAGGGTTGGTGATCCAGTAACGTCTTTGACAGTTCAGGAAGTGCGGGTGAACATCCCTGTTGACTATTTTGATGTTTTTGAATGGACCAAATTTCTAGCCGCCAGTAAACACATCCGAGATGGAGTACCGCATAGATGAAATGTAGAAATTTACAAAGAAACAAATGGGGTTGGAATATAAAATGAGTCATATGCGGTACTCCATCTCGGATATGTTTACTGGCGGAAATGGGGTTGGAATATAAAATAAGTCATTTACGGTGAATAGTAGGCTTAATTGCATTGAACGGGGAAGAAGTCAGTTGGGTGGTAGGTGGCCCAGGAGTATACCCATAGTAAATTACTAAATAAACTTTGAGTTTTGAGACCAAGGCATGTGGACATTAGCTCGACATCGATTGTATCCCACTATTGGGGATAATATTCTTAGTCCAATTCGAGCAGCGTTGATAGCGGGACTCATGGCGGGTTATGAGTTTGATGTAGACCAGTTTTTAGTAAGAGCAACACGAGATCGACTAGTGGGTGAAGATAATCTACTGTTAGAATTCCCATACATGATCACCCAGATCTTCTTGGCAACAGGGGTGTAGGAAAATTCCTGATATTGACCAGTTTAATGACCCCAAAAATACCATAAATTTGGGGCTGATTTGGGATGCAGCTAATTTCATGACCAAGCAGGCTAAGAAAGATGTAGAATTTGTAGCTCAAGTGATGCAAAGCAGAGGACAAAGTGAAGAAGTGATGAAAGTAGATGATGGCCAATTTGAGGATGGTTAGTCTAAGCCCCTACAGTCTTACACAATGGGCCCATCCAGTACTTTAGTTTCACCACCTGTTGTAGCCCCACGACCATCATCAGTTAGATCTGCACCACCAAGGCAAGTGATTATTTCCCAATCTAGTTTAAATAATATTATAAAAATATTGGTAACTATTAAAACAAAAGTACAGTTGATAGAAGGTGGTGTAAAACCCTAGGTTAAGAATAGGATTGAAAAATAAAGCAAATACATCCAGGGTAAATTGGATGCTTTTGAGCAAAGGATGTCACGTCAGTTGGGAAATGGACAAACCCTTGACATTGCGGAGGTGAAAGCTGAGGTGGACAAGATATGAAAACTTATAAATGAGCTATATGATAGGCCATTTATCTCGAAACCTGTGATGACGAAGATTGAGCCTGAGATAGAAGTAGAAAACATCTAGAGTATCCCTGTGGAAGAAGAAAATAGGGAGAGAAAGAAGAGAAAAAATCAAAGTATCGAAAAAGAAAATCTAAAAAAAGCGAAGAAGGATAGTGTACAGAGTGAAATGGACTGGTAGGTAAGGGTCTAAGAGATTGCAGCTGGTGTTAGTAGCTCAAAAGTGGCAAATGCCGATGCTGAGAGGGGCAGTGATGTATCCCTAGATGCAATTTTGAGTGCACCGGCCAAAATTGGTGCCACTTCTATGGAGACAATCCTACCAATTAATGGGACCAATGCTGAGGTGAGTAGGTCCTGATCTAAGGGTCACCATGATGCTGCAGTATGAGCAGGCACCTAGGATACCCAGGTATGTCCTCCTCTCTTGTATTACATTGATTATGCACTGAGTACAGTGCTTAATCTTTAGTTGGGGGGTGGAGGGTATACCAAGGTTGCCGCGGGTTACACTTGTCGTGTTTCGAAACCTATGGCCACAATCTAAAAAGTTTGTGAACCAGCATGTTTTGTTGTTATTTATGTGTAGTGTGATACTGAAAATAGGAATAAAATTTGTACTTGCATTAGTAGACATGGTTTTGAATAATGATGCTGAACTTGTGTGATTTTGAGAAAATTAATACCCCTCCTAAAAAATTTTGATTGTGTGATGTGTGTATGTGTGAGAGACGGCCGTGAATATGATAATGTCATTAGAATTAGGGATCTAACAACTATGGCAACAAGTGCATAACTGGATAAGTAGTAACTATTAGTATGTCCTTGTACGATGTGTGTGTGAGGAGCTACTTAGTTCCCGATGTGTACAAAATCTAGAACTTACTTTGTTATTCTTACGTAGGGTTTAGGATAGTCGATTAGGAGATGATCATAGGCCATTTTTGTTTTAAGTCCAATCGAGCCTAAATGCCCAACCAAATGTAATATGAATCCCTTAATCTAAAGAGTTGAGCCTAGTTGATCCATTTTCTTTGTTTACACTAATTTCACCTTCCCATTTCACTTACTATGAACCTGTTTTGGCCCTAGTCCTCCTTGGACGCCTGTGAACCTCAACTCAGGAAAATTGCCTAAGTTGAGGGTGGCTATTATAGGGTGCATAGAGGAAAAAATGAAGAAAGAAGTGTAGAAAGAAAAATAAAGGACAGGTGCGGTGAAAATAAAAAGATAATAAAAGAAAATAAAAAGAAAGTGAGAAAATAAAACCGCACCTGGCCTAATTTGAATGTGCTTTAAAATAAAGAGAGAGAAACAAGGGCAAAAATAAAATAAAGTGAGAGTTGAAAACTAAGTGGACCCCAAGTAAAGCATAGCATCAAGGAGGCTTAGTCACTAAAAAATCCCAAAACTGACGTTACAAACTGAATAAAGTTCTATAGTTATCCTATCCTGACTATCTGAAAATCTAGAAAGAGAGCATATGGCAAGCCTATGGTATTCTATATACACCGACCAATACTTCTTTGTCAGCAAGAGCATATTTTGAAATTTCGATACTTCTTTGTCAGCAAGAGCATATTTTGAAATATCCTTGAATAAACATGATTGCGCTAAGCTGAGTGAATGGGATTTCTTTAATTGTGAGTGTACAAGGGTTATGTTGTTAGGTTGCTAGACTATTCGGTGAGTGTGATTTGTATCTATGTCTAGTTGTCTGTTAATAATGTAATGCCATCATTGGATTCTTTTCTTTTACTCTGAGTACCAAATCAATATACATAATTGGATTATTGAAAAGTTAAAACTAGGAGGGAGGATAAAAATATTGAAAACTAAACTGAAAAGTCACTGCCATAGGTATCTTAGGATTTTTCTGTTTAAGCATCGTTGTTGTGTTAGACTTTTGATTTCTGTTTTGGTTGAGGACACATAAACTTTTAAATTGAGAGTGTTGATATGTCGGGGAAACTCGACACTTCCGATGCTTAAAACAAAGAATTTATGCTTGGACTTAGGTTATTTTCGTAGATATGATATGGTTTTGTGGTTATTGTAGGTAAAACGGGTGAACAACAATCTTGGAATAAAAATGGAAGAAAAAGCTCTGAAAAAATGAATTTTGTGCATCCTATGAGTCATCCTACAAGTCTTCAACATATCATACAGAGCGTAGGTTTGCTCATAAGCAAGACAATAGCAAAAGTCAAGTAGGGAAGCTAAGTGAAAAGAGGATACGAATAGAGAGTACGAATCATAAGTTATGGCACGAGTTAGGAGAAGCAGTTGTTAAGAGAGAAGAAACCAAAGTTAATGTTCAGATTTGAAGTCACAGAAGAAGATGAGTCATAAGACCTTAGTACAGCTCATAATGATAAGTCGTGAAGAGACTAGTGTCTAGAGCATTACAAGAACAAAGCCCAAGTGGTAACGAGTAAAGAACACGAGCCGTGAGCTATGGTTATGAGTCGTGGGGATGATTAGTAAGGACAACAGAAGCCCAAATCCCTGAAAGATCAGTTACTAGAGTACTTACGACAAGACTATACGACTCATAAGAAGACCTTACGAGTGGACTATGCAAGTCGTACCTTGTGCCGACATACTTTTTCTATTATGTTTTAATTAGGATTTCTGGGTTATTTTGAGATACTATAAATACCTTAGGGTTATTCCTTTATTAGGTTATGCACTTTTACATTACTTTTACTACTTTTAACATACTTTACTCATTGAGATTTTGGGTTTTATTCAATTGAAGACTTCAGATTTTCTTTCTCTTATTCCTGTGCAATTAATTACATGTATTCTTTATTGATTATGATGAATTATTGCATAAACATGAGTGGCTAATTTTTTTAACTAGGGTTGTGGGAACCCTAGTAGATTAACTACGTAGAGGAAGTGGGAGATTCATCTATTCTATTGTGATTGCATGTGTCTTAATCTTGTTCACATTAGTTGACCTCAGAGATAATGCAGAATCTTGAGAATTGTATGTATTCGAGAACATCCTCACAAAGGAGTTTGAGATTAGGAAAAAGGGATAAGACAGTAATTTGGGATTCACATCCATCTTATAATTCTGCTATCTCATCTAATCAACTTGAGACCCAAAAGGTAAAAGTTGAACTGATGTTATGGACAAGGAGAAATAAGGAGACACCCTAAAACTTATAAGGTAAAGGGTGAGATTTATCATCATGTTCATAAGACGGTTGATAATACATAGCTTATCGAATTTACATGCAGAGAAAGAGAAAGGTGAGTTGAACATGAGAAGTTTATAGAGTTGAGAAGCCAGGAGGGATACAGTCCTAGTGTTAGTCTTCTACTGTTTACAAACCTAAGCATTCAAGTTTGGTTACTACTTACTGTTCACCTCAAAATCCCTCCATTTACTTTTCCGTATCGCGCATGGATTTTGTCAAGCTTGAGAGATTACTCAATGTTTTCCTTGTGGGTTCGACCCCAACCTGGTTTGGGTTACTATATTTGACATCGAATGCAGCATACATCTTTGGAGGTTAGTTTTTGGGCTACATTAAATAGCTACAAAATGATATATCATCAATGATATCTTTGATTCAATATTGACGCAATATTGTAAGAGATAATAAGGATCTAAATTTTATGTTTATTTAAGCATGCTGATGTAGAAATATTTACCTAGTGACATGAATGGATGCATCTTGGTAAGCACGAAACGTATTTTATTTTCAGTCCAGAGATTATAAGATGTGCTTAACAAATTTATATGAAAACTTTTTTAAAAGATTCAAAATGTTTGAAGTATATAAAATTTTCTGGGAAACTTATTTATAATTCTTATATCGCATAAATTTATAACTTGAAAATTATTGAAACTCTTAGAGAGTTTTCAAAAGTGATAGATTATCTACTAAAAGAAGTTTAAATGAGAAACATGCAAAATTGGATTGGATCCTGAAGTATCACATTTTATGCGATTAATGCATTTACACATCTTGCTACAACTATGAGCATGATATAGTTTTACTTCTACATGGAGATAGTGAATTAGATCACTTGCATATTGCAATTGAAAGTCCTTCTATTAATGTATTTATGCTAGCACATATTATCAAGTTTTTTAGTACACATGATATTCATATGATAGATATAATTGTTTGATACAGACATATTACCTATCGTAATGAAGGGTCTCTAGCATACCATGTATACATGACATTCATATTATGCTAAGACAATAGCTATTCATAAAGTAAGTCAAGAATGTATGTGACTGAGATCAATGATACATCTCATTTGAGAATAACGTAGTGACAAAGTACTCATGATTTTGCATTAAGATAATGCAACATGCATAGCACAACTCAAGAAAGAATTTATAAAAGGAGATAGAATGAAGAACATTTCACCAAAGGTTTTCTACATACATGATCTACAAAAGAATGGTGATATCAACGTGCAATAACTTCGTTCGAGTGATCATATGATTAATTATTCACGAAGTCTCTAACAATTACAACTTTTGAAAAGATACACAAGATAGAAATGTAAAAATTCAAGATTTAGGATTAATGTTCTCATCAGAGGGATAAAATACTCATTGTACTCTTTTTTCCTTTTAAGGTTTTGTTCCACTGATTTTCCTTGTAAGGTTTTTAATGAGACAGCCAAAATGCGTACTATTAGAGATGTATACTCTATTTTCTTCACTAGATTTTTTTTCACTAAGTTTTTTCTAGTAAGGTTTTAACGAGGCACATTATCCACTAATTAGACATTCAAAGGGGAGTGTTATAAATGTATTTACATTATAGTGAATGTCTATCAAGATTTATTGAGTATTTATCAAGATATTTAGAGTATCTATCAAGATATCTTAAATGTTTTTCAAGATAGGGAATGTCTATCTTTTGGAGAGATATTAGGTGAAATTTTTCCCTAAATAGAGGGGTTTTATTCATTATAAATCATCTTCATTTCTCTTCCTCGGAGGAACTGGAGACCTCAGCACCTGATCACCATTGGATTCTACTTCTTCATCATCATTGTCATCGTCGGAAGATGATGGTGAGTACGGAGGGAAAGTTCTCAAATTTTTCCTTCGGGGTCCCCTTGGAGGTGTCCTCTGGAGTGACTACTTTCTTTCTCTAGAAGAATTACTCTCTCTTCTCTCTCTATTCTTCTTCTTCTTCTCTACTTTATATTTCATAACTTATTGGTTAATTATAATTTTACTATTAATAATTATTTTAATATTTCATTGACTTTTGAAATATGTTAATGTGATATAATAAAAATTAATTAATTTTATAATTTCTAAGTGAACGGTCTAATATTTTCTTAATGAATATTTTTTAAAAAAAAATCGTGCATCGAGCGGGTACCTATACTAGTATATATATAAAATGAAAAAGGTCTTAAAAAATCCTTCACCTATTGTAAATGGTATAAAATATCTTCATCCACTTTTGAGCTCTATAATGCCCTTCACATCCACCTTTGGGCTCAAAAATACCCTTCACATCCACCTTTAGGGCTTCAAAATGTCTTTATATTAAACAACTCTAATATTAAATTAAAAAATATTAGTAAGGTGTCAACTTTTCATTGGTCTCATTTAATTAATTAAAATATTAAATAACTTATTTTCTCTTTTATTATTTTTCCCATTATTTTCGTGTTTGGTCAGGTGAACAGTTGTTACTTATTCCTGATTGATATATATTTGTTAGAAATTACACATGGGCATTTTTTATATGTTACATTTTTCTATATGATTTCGAATTTGAACATGATTCTGAATCTTGTAGTGGAAAATATACACCAATATGCTTGAATATTAACTCTAGTTTTTTTGTCTAATTTTATTGTTTCTTGATTTAGTGAAGAATTGGGTGTTATGGGTCATATTTAATTTCTCTGAATGCGCAAAAGGGTCTCAAGCTAGACTAAGGAGTTCTTGATCTCTGATAGATTGTGAGGCATATGGAACTGGAAGTATTGTAGCTATGGAAAAACAATTTCACTGGAAATATTTCAATGGGTGTAGGCAAAAGTAGCAATGGGTCGTTTGGTAGAGTGTATTACAAAAATAATGTGTGCATTAGTCTTGTGTATTATTAGTAACTTGTTTGATACATTTTTTCAGTCAATGTACCAATAAATTAACTGAAAATTTGCCTAAATTAATTTGAAATTTTCTATAAGCATGTTTACTGCCAACAATTTGTAGACACTGATCACTCTTGAAAGCTACTTGTTTGGCCCAATTTCTAGAATCTTGGATGAGTGTCAATCACTTACTAGGATTAGAATGGAAAAAGTTTATCTAAATAGGCCAATTCCAAAAGGGTTATTAAGTTTGCCGAAACTTATTCTGGATGGATCTATTAGCTTTGGGTGGGGGTTTTAAATTTTTTAATCAATGAAAAGTTGACAAGTCACTAATGAAATCTTGTTTTATTAAATATTGGGGGTTTTAAATATAAGGGCATTTTGGAGCCCAAATGTGGATGTGAAAGGCATTTTGCAACCCAAAGGTGGATGTAAAGGGCATTATAGAGCCCAAAGGTGGATGGAGGGCATTTTTGTATCATTTTCAATAGGTGAAGGGAATTTTAGGTCCTTTTTCATATATAAAATCAGAACAAACACCATTAGAGGTTAAGTGACAAGCTATTGAGAAGACACGTGGCAGTTTTTAGGACAAAACTTAGTAATGTTGTAATAAAAATTTTGAATTAAAGGATGATAAATATTTGAATTTGAACAAATAATTCTTTAGAAGAAAGAAAAAATCATTAGCTTAAACCTAGAAACCATATTTAAAGAATCCTAAATAAACTCTAACTATTTCATCATCATAATCATAATAATAATAATCTATATAAATAAATAATTGTAGAAGTGTAGGTTGTTATTAGTTGATGCTACTTTTTAACCTAAAAAAATTGCTGACCTAAAACTAAGAAAAAGAAGCATAGAGTAGTGATATTATTTTTAAAAAAATAATTAAAGAACAAATGATCCTACTTTTCAGCAACTGGAAAAAAAATTCTAGCTAGAGAATTTTGAATGTATATTGATTATAACTACTTCTATATTTTTAGAGCTTCAATTTTATCTTAATTATGGGTGGTGGTGATTTGATTGTGTGCTCTGTTTTTATAACATATTTTAAAATTTATATTTATTCAAATCAGTATTCTAATCAGTTAGCTTTTTTAATTTAAATTTAAATAAAATCCGAGTTCTAACTTAACTTCTCCTATATATACTTCTATATAATGCAAAGCTTTTTCTCTTTCCTTAATTGTTTACTATTAATTATTAGTTTTGTTTTTTTTTGTTTTAATATTTTTATTTTAATATGCAAATGAGTGATGGTGTATTACATACAAATCTATTTTTCTATTATATTCATTCTTGAATTCGAGTAGGTAAAGTTTTTCATGATGATTTTGTTTGTTTGATTTTTTATAAAAATTAATACATTCCATAACGTAAATAGAAATAAAATCACTTTTAATTAGGAAGTCAGATTGATTCTTTTTGTTACAATTTATATTATTATTTTATTAAAATAAATATTCATATTTATTTTATGTTTTTTATAAACTTTTTGTGATCATTTATTTATTTAATCTGATGTTTCGAGATTTTTTGTATACTTAAGGACTGATAATAAAATAAAATAAACACAAAAACACCAATTGAAACTGGGTGCGCGGATTTAATAGATTTAGTAGGTTTCTAGTGAATCTATTTTTATTAGTGCGTGGATATTATCTTTTAATAATTTACTTTTTTCGTAAGATATATTCATTAATTATTTTATCCTGTAGTAATTGCAGAGTTACAAATTCTTGTATAATAATTTATCCTATCTGTACTATAATGTATATCTAATTCTAGATTTTCAATGTTATTTATTATCTTGTGTTGTTCTTCTCGTAGTGAGTTTTTTAAATTATGTAAACTATCACATGTACTTTTATCTAAATTTTCTAAAGTTTTTTCTATCCATATTAATTTTTCTTTTAGGTCTTTCATTATTTGTCTAATTCGGTTTCTATAATTAATCTCATTATTTAGGTTTTCTTGGTTTTCTCTAGTTTTTCTAATATATTCTAACATTTTCTTTTAATCTGAATAATATCCTTCTGGGTAAATTTCTTCGTATAACTGTTCTAGACAATTTGTAGTTTCAATTTCATAGTTTATTACTTTTGCTAATATTATTTTCTTGATATCTATAATTTCTATGTTTTTAAGTATATATAATATTAAAACTTTAAGATAATCTAAATGATCTATTTTTAAAATTGGTTTTATTATAATATTTTGTAGTTGTTTGTTTTAGCCTTAGTAGTTTTTGCATATTTTTATTAAGAAATTTTATGTCTTTGTTTTCCATGTATTTATCTATATTTATTTTTATCTGTTTTTCTAGTAACTGCATATTTTTTATATCTTTTTCTAAAAATTTTATGTAACTTATCATCATAAGTATTTATAAGAGTAGTTAGGTAGTTGTGGTATATAATTTATTCTAGTCATGTAATATTTACCAAAAGCTTTTTCTAATATTATTTTTCTTATATCTGCTACTTTTATATTTCTAAGTGCATACAAAATAAGTATCTTGAATTTATCTACCATCACATCAGATATATTATCATTCATTTTCATAAATTTGCTTTTTTCAAAATATTCCCTTCAACCATGTACATAAAATATAGTCATCTTAGCTTACTATATACTAGATTATTCTTAAATAATATGTTCTTCCGTCACTATTAACATGGTAATCCGGATACTTTTTCCCTTAAACAGCGCCTCTACTCTGGTTACTCCCCGCCACGGCTTCTTGCCTCATTGGTTTCACCTTTAGGATGGCATAGTCCTTAGGGATATTTCTCCGTTTCCTCTTTGTTAATAAACTTCTTAACATATTATTCTTCGAATAATTCTACTATAAAGTAACTAATATGAATTTATTTTATCATATCATGATTGTTGGGAATTATGAAATTAGCTATTCATAATCATAAATAGATATACCTGTTCGGGTAGCTTTGTTATTTCTGAGTTTTGTTGTTCCATAGCTTTTTCCATTGGAATATGTTTATCTAATTAACTGAGTAAAATATTTTTTGTGGATTGGAGAGAGCAAAAGTGCTTCAACGCATGAAGGCTTGCTTCTTGCAATGCCTTCTGCCTCTGTTATATAGAACGAGAAAACTTTATAATTTACACATGTTTCTTACTTTCTGAAACTAAAACTAAAAAAGTCAAAAATGGTGGCTTCCTAACTTTCCTAACTTAACTTTTCTAACTTAACTTTACGTAAACAATTTCAACAATTTCAACAACCTAATAAATGTACAACTATTCTAACAAAGACTTTTGTTAGATAATATACAATAATTCTGTTTTTGTACAGTATCTTGTCTCCGTTGATTTTGTCGTATCTGCTCCATTATTGCTCTGTATCTGCTCCATTATTGCTCTGTATCTTATCTTTCCATCTGGCATTTTGTCTTCTTTATTCTAGATGTACCTCTGGAATAATATTATCTTCTCCATTGCACCTCGAACATTGGTGGTCTGGATATTTATGTCCGATTATCTTACAGTATCTTGTTAGTAGTCCTTCTGAAATAAATCCTTTTTTATTGCTCTCGCGGTAGATTGTTTTTCTGGGTTGAGTAGCGTCATTATCCATTGTCTTACGTCTTCCATATCTGCTTGTCTTAGCTCTTTTGAATTTGAATATATCATTTGATGATCTCTTGAATAGTAGCTCCATATTGGGTTTCCGTTAGCATAGTTATTTGCTAGTTCTTGAATGATCGTAGCTAGTCCAATAAGTCTTTTATTTGCATAAAAATCTGGTATCTCGATTCTAGGTATCTCCGGTTGTTGCGAAATATCTTCTGGTATAATCATATCTCTTGTTAGTCCTATCTTTACAACTTGTATAACTGGTTTTATTTCGTCATATAATATCTCTGCTGGTGCAGTATAACACTTTATATAAAATAAATTTCCTTTGTTATTCTTTTATAGGTAGTGAATATCTTGTATAATTCCTCCATAGCTGTTAGCTCTTCTCCGTCGTGGGTATATATGGTATTTAGTAGTCCATAGTCAAAACAGGTTTTAACTAGGCTTGGGTTAGTTTTGGGTAGTGCGATTAATTTATTGTATCCTTGTAGTTTTTGGGTTATATAATTGGTATTTGGTTCTTTGATGTCTGTAGCTCTGGGGTTATGGTTTAGAAAGGTTTGTACTCTGTATATATTTTCTATGTATTTCTGGGCGGTGTAGTTGTATACTTTTTTGTCTTGGTTTAGGCTATCTCGGTATGTGTTAACTTGTGGGGGTATGAATAAATGGTCTTTTTGTGTTTTGGGGGTAAATGGTTTTTCAAATATTTTGTTCATATTTGCATTCTGGTATCTTGGCCTATTAACTCCTTTGCTTGTACCTGTAGAAGTACGGAAGAGATATATACTAGAGTTAGAATATTTAGAATATACATGTTAGAAATATACATGTTAGAATTAAAATTAGATTTAGAGTTAAAAAATTTACCTACAAAAATATTAAATTAATTATGCGAAGACCATTTAAAAATAGAGAAGCTTTTAGAAAAATTAAAGAATCCTTAATTAGTAATTATCCAGAATATATAAGTCTAAATAAAACAAAAGAAAATCCACAAAAACTAGCCTACTTAATTACATTAATATCTAGTATTGAATCAAAATTAATAACACATTTAAAATCCAGAAGAATGAAACATATACCACCTAATTATGATAAAATTAGATTTAGATATCCACCGAGATATTATAAATACAATTTAAAATGAATAAAATACAACGATATAAAGAATTAAAACAAATTATCTCTGAAAAACGTAAAGAATTAAAAATAAGAATAGAAAGACTACATTATAATATATTTGCCGGAGTTAGTAAAAATTCAATAGATACGCAAAAAAATGAAATATCAAAACTAGAATCACAAATAGATAGTTTAGAATATGTATATCAACATGATCTATTCACAATAAAATGAATAAAGAAGAATTTATAATAGATGAAAAAATATATGAAAACTACGAAGGATCAAAAATAAAAATAGTATTTTCTAATCTAGGACGAAGATATAAGAAAATAGGTGAACATTTATATCTAATGTTAGAAAAAGAAGAATTAAAATTAGAAGATAAATTAACAGCAATGGTAAGAATAGAAAAAGAAAATGAAGAGATAGATAGGAAAAAGGAAATAGAAAAAATAAAACAACAAACTACGGAAGAAATACGAAAAATAGAAGAAACCAAAAATAGTAGAATTGCTGAATTAGAAAAAGAATTACAAATGTTAAAAGAACTGTATGAACAAAGACA